>NC_069504.1:112240167-112327667 GCF_027579735.1 Bombina bombina
CTTCCGTGTTTTATATACAGTATATATATATATATATATATATATATATATATATATATATATATATATATTAGGGATGGGCGAATGTTTCGGAACATTTGAAAAATGAAACGAATTTTAACACAATCGTTCGTTCAAATCGAATTTCAAATGTTTACATAACATTCTAACATTCGATTTTCGAATGTTCGGTTTTCGAATTTTACGATTACATTCAAAAATATTCTTTTTAGAAAAATTCAAATTTATATTTGTAATAGTATTTCTAATGCTTTCTTTAAATGTAATATTCGAATTATGCAATATTCGAATTTGAAAAATTAGAATTTATATGTTTGTAATAGTATTTCTAATGCTTTCTTTAAATGTAATATTCAAATTATGCAATATTCTATATAGAAACATTTGAAATTATATATTTGTATTTATTATGTATCAATTTACTAGATTCCCTCCCTACCACATGAACTATTGAAGTTCTGAATAGTATTTATTAAATAGAATGTTAAATTTGAAATTTCGAATGTGGACATTCAATATAATTATAAACATTTGAATTCGAAAGTGACATTTGAAAACTGTAAATAGCATTAGATTATAGAATTTTTAAGAATATTCGTTCTTATCAACATTCGGATTTATAATTCGAATTTCGGTAATACTTGCAACTTCACAATATGTTATAGGGCCTGGCTGGATCCTAAATCTGTCAGGCTGTAAATCTATTCAATGAAGAATCCTCACTAAGCGTGACTGAATCTGACTGAGACACACATACCTCATTGTGACTGTATTTAGACTCCCTTCAAGCTTGGCAATTATGGCACCAACAGCACTGTCTGCAGCATAGACTGACTGACTGGAGTCTGTAGACAGTGTCAGCGCAGCCCGCGGATCTTCTTGGTGTTGTGATGTCACGTGCGTGATCACGTGATGTCCGACAGTCTGACAGTCACTACAGTGGCAGGCAGCACGCACAGCGCAGGGGCACCGCACATCAGGATCCCCGATCAGCTGAGCGGAGCCTGTAGACAGTAGAAAACAAGTGGACACGGGCTGTGGGCGGCTGCCTGTCACTGCCAGGGGGGCTAAATTAAGACTAATAGTCCTAACAAGTAAAAAGTATAAATACATTTAAAAAAGTTCATAAGCAAAAAAAATAAACAAAAAAAATCAAAAGCAAACAACCTAAGGCTATGTTCATTTTTTTTTTTAAATAAAATTACCGGGCAGTAAGCCTGAAATACCGGACAGTTTGGTCTAATACCGGACACCTGGCAACCCTATGCGTGCACACAGTTATACCACTAACAGGCAGCCTTTAGGAAAAACAGGAGACGATGTGAGGGGGTTCCAGGACACCAACATTTGTTTGCCAGCAAGCCCAGCATTAAACTTTAGGGAGCCAGAGGGAAAATCTAGACTGGATTAGGGTTTGTCAGTGTCTTACTCACCCAGTTATGTCTGCAGCTCTAACTCTGTCTGTCCCTCAGCAGACCACTCTGAAATAATTTGCAGCTCGTTCAAACCCGAACATTTGCATGTCCGGTCACGGTGAGCCAGCATAGAGGAGAGGGGCTTATGCGATGCGCACAATTAGCCCATTTTGCAGAGACAAAGTTCAATTATTAAGTAAAAATCAATAAATTACGATGTTGCTGCTGCAACATGGCCCCCTGGCCTGCTCTAAATTGCTCGCCTCCTGCTGGGGTGCCCTAAGGCCACTTGGGAACTTTAAGTATCAGGACAGGCCCCATGCTTTTGACTGACTGGTGGGAGGGGCTTAGCTAACCTGGTCGGCCCAGATAACATGACGGCCCACCGGGAATTTGCCCGGCATGTCCTATGGCCAGTCTGGGCCTGTCCTGCGCTACTGCTGCACAGCCTTGGATGCCCTTCAGCAGCAAGGCAACTGCTGTGGCAGGAATTGACTGACAATGTGCTTGAATTTCCCTTATCTACTGAGAAAACATTTTCATATTTGAACATTGCAATAAAGTTTGTTTGCATTATCTGTCTGAATACAAACTGTGTTTGAATTGTATGAAAATGTTTGTCTACAAAACTATGCAATCAGTTAGAAATGCATTCTTTTTAGAAAGACTCCCACAACTACTGAATCATTCTATATTCTGTAATAAAGTTGTTCTGCAATACATACGATTTATAAATATGTTTAGTGGTATTAAAATACTAACAAGTGATGTTATATGATTTTCTGTTCTAAAACTAAAATGGAGGTTTATTCAGGTTTATTAGCAAATCCTAAAATGGACGCTCATTGCAAGTGCGTATGTCTAACTCTTGTATAACAGATTTTCAAGGCTACGTTGTTGATGTGCAAAACTGTTTATGCTAGAAAAAAGTTAGATAAGATTTGTTGATGCTAAACAAACATATACAATGAAAACAATAACTGATCACGTCATCTAATAAAAACACTATAAATACACCTTGTTGAAGACAGTGGGCAGCTGATTCTGACAGGTGGTTTTAAAGCATCTAAAATAATAGAATTTGGTTGCTGAAAGTCAATTTGAGTGGTATGTAAACAATTGTTATGATAACCAAGCTTAGTTAATTCAATTTAACTCTGTGTGTATATAATATATTTTAAATTAATGTAAATGTTTTATTATTCTGTAAGCTAATTTAAATGCATAATACAAAGTTATTTTAAAACAATATTTTCTCTCTTAAGTCAATTTCTTATTTATATAAGCAACCACTAGCTATAGAACACAGGAGTCACAGCTTCTGAGTGTACACTCGCTCTCCCGGGGCTGATTTACAGGGGTGCACTATGTGATACAGCATTGCTGTGTTGTTAATTTGTCAAAAACCTCTGACAGCACAGCACGCTGATTATTAGTAGTGTAGTACAATAGAGTTATTAGTAATTAATGGGCTAATAATAATGGGGCATAGGTAGTGACACATAAGGGTTAATTGTGATAATGATCTGTATTGGGGGATAACTGCAATGTAGGACCAGCACTGAGGGGTTACTGTCAGTGGGGAGGATCAGTACTTAGGGGGTTAATTCCATTGGAAGTCTAGGATAGATAATCATCTTTTATTACTACCTTTTAAAAACTAGTGTAACTGTTACCATTAGCAGTTACTTATGTGAGAACATAATAGCAGTAATCAGCTGCATTCCTACTATGTCATTGTTACAGTTTGTACTGGGGACCTTTTTGTCATGGGCCACTAGTATAACTGTTGATGAAGTTACAGTATTATGTGCTATAGAAATGTGACTTTTAGGTAAAAAAAAATTTGTTTATTGTCCTTGTCTTATATACATTTTCTCTGAATGATTCAGACAGTGAGGCCAATTTAACAAAGGTCTTGCGGACCTGAATCAACAGTACGGATCAGGTCCGCAAGACCTCGCTGAATGCGGAGAGCAATACGCTCTCCGTATTCAGCATTGCACCAGCAGCTATTGTGAGCTGCTGGTGCCACGCCACCCCATGCAGACTCTCAGCCAATCGTCCGCCAGCAGGGGGTGTCAATCAACTCGATCGGGTTGAATTCCGGGGATGTCTGTCCACCTGCTCAGAGCAAGCGGACAGGGTCATGAAGCAGCGGTCTTTAGACCGCTGCTTCATAACTGCTGTTTCTGGCAAGTCTGAAGACTCGCCAGAATCACGGCCCTTCAAGCTCCGTTCGGAACTTGATAGATAGGCCTCAGTGTCTTTAGATTTTTATCAGAGTCCTCATTATCAGAGCAGATCTGATCGTATCTGATAGCTTGGCTATAAATAACGGCTTGTCTGGTATGATTGGGATGAAAGCTGGTGCTTTTGTGAAGGTAGCTACATCTGTCTGTGGGTTTAAGGGTAAAACTTTCTATAACTTTAACAACATAAAAACCCAAATAACACAGACACCAGTTATGGGAGAAAAACCCTTTCCCCATCCCGGGGACAAGGGTTGTATTTATTTATTTAAAACAATAACTTAAAATTAACTTAAATAAGTTACGGCTAGATTACGAGTTTTGCGGTATGAGTAAAAAGCAGCGTTAAGGCTCATAACGCTGCTTTATCTCTCCCGCTGGTATTACGAGCCTTGCAGGTTTAGGGGCACTGCATACTTTTTTGGCCGTAACACAAATTAACTTACGCAATTTGCGTAAAGTCTTTTTATAATGGGACTTCCATACAGCCTATCCCGCAAGATTCGTAATGCATTCTAAAGTCAGTAGTTATGAGTTTTACACTACAAAGCTGTAGCATAAAACTCATAACTAAAGTGCTAAAAAGTACACTAATACCCATAAACTACCTGTTAACCCCTAAACCGAGGCCCTTCCACATCGCAAACACTAAAATAAAATTATTAACCCCTAATCTGCCGCTCCGGACATCGCCGCCACTATAATAAACATATTAACCCCTAAACCGCCGCACTTCCGCCTCGCAAACACTAGTTAAATATTATTAATCCCTAATCTGCCGCCCCTAACATCACCGCCACCTACCTACATTTATTAACCCCTAATCTGCTGCCCCCAACGTCACCGCCACTATACTAAAGTCTAACCCTAACCCTAACACCCCCTAACTTAAATATAATTAAAATAAATCTAAATAAAAAATCCTATCATTACCTAAATAATTCCTAATTAAAACTAAGTACTTACCTGTAAAATAAACCCTAAGCTAGCTACAATATAACTAACTAGTCCTAAAGCCCGTTCACACGGGCCATTTTTTTGCAGTACAGCGGTTTCTCTCTCCCCCTCTCTTTTGTGCTCTCTCCTCCTCTCTTTTGCCCTCTCTCCCCCTCTCTTTTGCGCTCTCTTCCCCTCTCTTTTGCGCTCTCTCCCCCTCTCTTTTGCATTTCTTCTCGCTCCACCTCTCTTTTGCTCTCTCTCTCCCCCCTCTCTTTTGCTCTCTCCCCCTCTCTTTTGCGCTCTCTCCCCCTCTTCTTTGTGCTCTCTCCCCCTCTCTTTTGTGCTCTCTCCCCCTCTCTTTTGCGCTCTCTCTCGCTCCACCTCTCTTTGGCTCTCTCTCTCCCCCCTCTCTTTTGCTCCCTCTCCCCCGCTCTTTTGCTTTCTCTCCCCCTCTCTTTTGCTCTCTCCCCCCCTCTCTATTGCGCTCTCTCTCCCCCTCTATTTTATGCTCTTTCTTTCCCCCCTCTCTTTAGCGTTCTCTCTCTCTTTTGTGCTTTCTCTCTCTCCCCCCGTCTTTTGCGTGCTCTCTCTCCCCCTCTTTTGCGCTCTCTCTCTCCCCCTCTCTTTTGCGCTCTCTCTCTCCCCCTCTCTTTTGCGCTCTCTCTCTCCCCCTCTTTTGCGCTCTCTCTTTTCCACTCTCTTTTGCACTCTCTCTCTCCCCCTCTCTTTTGCGCTTTCTCTCTCTCCCCCTCTTTTGCGCTCTCTCTCTCCCCCTCTCTTTTGCGCTCTCTCCCCCCTTTCTTTTGTGTTCTTTCTCCCCCCTCTCTTTTGCACTCTCTCTCTCCCCCCTCTCTTTTGTACTCTCTCCCCCCTCTCTTTTGCTCTGTTTCTCTCTCCTTTTTTTGCTCTCTCCATCCCTCTCTTTTGCTCTCTCTCTCCCCCCTCTCTTTTGCTCTCTCTCTCCCCCCTCTCTCCCCTTTCTCTTTTGCTCTCTCCCCCCTCTCTTTTGCTCTCTCTCTCTCCCCCTCTCTTTTGCTCTCTCTCCCCTCTCTTTTGCTCTGTCTCTCTCCCCTCTCTTTTGCTCTCTCTCCCCCCCTCTCTTCTGCACATTCCCCTCTCTTCTGCTCTTCCCCCCTCTCTTTAGCTCTTTCCTATCTCTTTTGGTCTCTCCCCCTCTTTTTCTATTTCTTCTCTCCCCTCTCATCCCGACCATGGCCGGTCCTGTCCGGCCACGCCCACACCCACTTTCACCGCAAACAGCATGCCATGGATTTTCAGGTAAGGCCAGGTGTGTTTGTCCTTGTGCTGTCTCTACTGCGCATGACAGCTTCGGACAAACACACTTGGCCTTTTATATAATAGGATAGTTATATTGTATCTAGCTTAGTTTTTTTTTTATTTTACAGGCAAGTTTGTATTTATTTTAACTAGGTAGAATAGTTACTAAATAGTTATTAACTATTTACTAACTAACTAGCTAAAATAAATACAATTTTACCTGTAAAATAAAACATAACCTGAGTTACACAAACACCTAACCTTACACTACAATTAAAAAAATTAAATAAATTACATACAATTACATAAATTACAAAAACAAACAAACACTAAATTACACAAAATAAATCATCCAAGCCGGCAGAAGTAGTCCTCCAGATGGGCAGAAGTCTTCATCCAGACGGCATCTTCTATCTTCATCCATCCGCCACGGAGCGGGTCCATCTTCAAGACATCCGGCGTGGAGCAGCCTCTTCAAACGAAGTCTTCTTCCCGAATGAATGTTCTTTTAAGTGACGTCATCCAAGATCGCGTCCCTTGAATTCCAATTGGCTGATAGAATTCTATCAGCCAATCGGAATTAAAGGTGAAAAGATCCTATTTTCTGATGCAATCAGCCAATATGATTGAGCTTCAATCCAATTGGCTGATCCAATCAGCAAATAGGATTGAGCTTGCATTCTATTGGCTGATTGGAACAGCCAATAGAATGTGAGCTCAATCCTATTGGCTGATTGGATCAGCCAATAGGATTGAAGCTCAATCCTATTGGCTGATTTCATCAGCCAATAGGATTTTTTCACCTTTATCTGATTGGCTGATAGAATTCTATCAGCCAATCGGAATTCAAGGGACGCTATCTTGGATGACGTCCGCGCTGGATGTCTTGAAGATAGACCCGCTTCGCACCGGATGGATGAAGATAGAAGATGCCATCTGGATGAAGACTTCTGCCCATCTGGAGGACCACTTCTGCCGGCTTGGATGAAGACTTCTCTCGGCTTCGTTGATGACTTCTTGCCGCTTCGCTGAGGACTTCTCCTGGCTTCGTTGAGGATGGATGTCCGGTCTTCAAAACTGTAAGTGGATCTTTGGGGGTTAGTGTTAGTTTTTTTTAAGGGTTTATTGGGTGGGTTTTAGTTTTAGATTGGGCTTTGGGCAATAGAAAAAGAGCTAACTGCCCTTTTAAGGACAATGCCCATCCAAATGTAATTGTATTTAATTGTAGTGTAAGGTTAGGTGTTAGTGTAACTCAGGTTAGGTTTTATTTTACAGGTAAATTTGTATTAAATTTAGCTAGGTAGTTAGTAAATAGTTAATAACTATTTAGTAACCATTCTACCTAGTTAAAATAAAAACAAACTTGCCTGTAAAAGAAAAATAAACCCTAAGCTAGCTACAATGTAACCATTATTATGACAATAACGTGCAAGTTAATACCGCAACCCTCATACCGCAAAACTCGTAATCTAGCCAATAACAAATTAACGTTGGCTGGCAAGATAATACCTGTCCTACAACTCCTAAGAAAGGGGTGCAAACACCCTAAAGGAATGGGGGCACCCCCATTCCGTCAGCGTGGAGAGCTTTTTAGGAGGGATCGTGCAGGGAGCCACCGAGCGTCAGCCCTTACGGCCGACGCAGAATGTGCTCACGTTTCCCCCTCCTCTTTCACCCCGACAGGCTGAGCCTATCGCAGATATGTCGCACCCCACTGGCGCCGCATCAGGATACATGACGCCATGCACCTACCACAGAATTGGAGTTGAGGGACCCTCAAACTGCTAAGACAACGTTCCTCGGCCAAAAGACTGTTAGTTCCGAAGGAGGGTCCCTAAGAGCACAACTACAGCACTTTGGTCTTACCAAGGTCCGAATGACTATTCAGCCCCCAGCCAAAGTGAAACTATTGCCGGCATCCCTGTGGTCCGCAGCTGACTGGAATGGTCCAACTCTGCATCCATAATTGGAAACTGAAACACCTGTTACTTGGGAGGGAAGGGAGGAAAGACAAGAAACAGGCTAGTGACCCTACTTCCTGCCTGCAGACACTAATATAGGCTCTGCAACATATCCCTCTAGCTGCAACATCAGCTTATACACTTAAACAAAACACCTAGCAGTTCAGCCAAAAGTTAACCCTTAAGTTGCTGCGTGCTTAGACAGCCCTCCACTTTCCTAAGGGTAAAACTTTCTATACCTTACCTACTATGTGATGAAAATACCTTTAACAACATAAAAACCCAAATAACACACGGACACCAGTTATGGGAGAAAAACCCTTTCCCCATCCGGGGTCAATGGTTGTATTTATTTAAAACAATAACTTAAAATTAACTTAAATAACTTAACAAATTAACGTTAACCGGCAAGATTATACCTGTCCTACAACTCCTAAGAAAGGGGTGTGACTGCCCTAAAGGAATGGGGGCATCCCCATTCCGTCAGCCTGGAGAGCTTTTTAGGAGGTATTGTGCCGGGAGCCACCGAGCGTCAGCACTTATGGTTGATGCAGAATGTGCTCGCGTGTCCCCCTTCTCTTTCACCCCGACAGGCTAAAACTATCACAGATATGTAGCACCCCGCTGCCTCCACCCAAAGAGGATAAGGGACTCTTGCCGCCACTAAACACAAAGGGAAGCCAGGAAATCATGAAAGTTTTGCAAAAACACGTCAGTCCCCTTATCTGACAGGTGAACCTCATCCTTACAAAAGAATCCGTGGCAATCAATCCTAATGTTAGAATGTGTGATATCTTCTCCTCCCACAGCTAAGACTGCCTTGCCTACATCCCTATTAAGCTTTCTTTTTATCCTAAAACCCTTTTCGGGAACTCATATGCCTCCACACATTTCTTGAAACAATGTTCGACCAAATAATCTGAACCCCTGTAAACTGTGCAGTCAACCATCTAATGTCTGCTAACATAAAGCTAGCCAAGTCACCCATGGGCATAGTCCCAACATCATTGCCCCCCAGGTGAAGCACAATCATGTGGGGCTGGCCCCATCTCCTTCCGGCCTCAGCCACTTGAGTCGGCAAGTCCGATCACAGCATTCCCCGCCTTCTAAGCCAACGAAAGCACAATCTCTGTGACAGGAAACCCAACTGCAAACCTCCTGAATTGGATGCCGCTCGCAACGCGGTCCAATGAACATACGAATGTCCTAAAATCCAGACTCTCTTGCACGGTAGCATCGTACCTGCAATAACAAAAAAATCTTACCACCTGGCTTCCCCAACACCACAACAAAACAACTATAATCACAAGACCAGCCTCACTCACATATCACCCTGTGACAACGGGCGTATGTATTTCTTAAACTTGGCAGATGCCCACCTCCCCAAAGCCTTAATTTCAGCCTCGGAGGAACCTGCCATTGCCGCATCTGTGGTGGCCCCAATCCTGAAGGAATGCGGAGCCACCACAGATGGATCCCACCCTAAGTTGCCAACCACTGCGCTCAGCACCCTCCTAAACTGAAACCTAGATTAGAATGCCATCCTGGTGAACGAGGAATGTCCCTTCTACACCTGGACTGATTTCTAAGAACCCCCTGCACAACCTAACGGGACAAATAGATGGTTCCACCTGCGGAAGCAAATTGAGCCATCTACCCCTGCCAATCTGATCTGTCTTGGAACACGCCACTAAAACTAAAACTGCTTTCCCGATGATTCTAACATGA
Source organism: Bombina bombina (assembly GCF_027579735.1). Lineage (NCBI taxonomy): Eukaryota > Metazoa > Chordata > Amphibia > Anura > Bombinatoridae > Bombina > Bombina bombina. The sequence continues at coordinate 112,249,762 of NC_069504.1, forward strand.
TCTATGAGCAGCACGGGCCCTGGTGACCTCTTGGATGAAGCAAAATACGCTAGGGAAAAAGCAGTGGCGAAAAAGGCGACCTCGTATGCTGAGCTACAAATTTTTGGGAGGACCTGGATTATACTACCTAACCGACTCCTAGTAACCGGTTCTATAATGTCCTTGCTGGGGCCCCTCATTCTATGCACCCCCTTAATAGCGGCCCTAGCTGCGTCGGTGAACAAATGCAATTGTTGACTGCTGACCAGTCAACAATTGACTGAATGGAACAGCCAATAGAATGTGACCTCAATCCTATTGACAATACTTATGGGGACTATGCATAGTTGCTGCATGGTCCCCAGAAGTATAGGACAATCTCTGGATCCCGCCCTTCCCCAGAAAAGGAAATTGTCTAAATAATGAGCCACATGAACAAGCCCGGACTTGTAAACCACTGCCCAATGCAGGAATGAACTAAACAGTTCAAAATATGCACACAAATTGCACACCCCATTGGCAAGCAGCGGTCCACATAGTACCGGCCCTGAAACATGCACCCCATTAGGTAGAAGCTTTCCGGGTGAATCGGGAGGAGGTGAACTGCAGACTCAATGTCTACCTTCGCCATCTCTGCTTCTGGACCTAGCCCCTGAATGACCGCCAGGGTAGACTCAAAGGACTGATACAGAACTGACATGTCTCCCTCATCAAGAGCGTCATTTACTGACCCGCCCTCTGGCTGGAACAGATGCTGGATCAACCTAAACTTCCCTGGCTCCTTCTTGGGTACTACTCCTAGCAGGGATATAACCAAATTCTCTAAGGGGACGGAAGGGAAGGGGCCGGCCATACGCCCTAAAGCTACTTCTTTCTCTAGAATAGTCGATTGAAGGTTACGAACTGCAAGGGAGTGAGACATGGGCCAACGAACTGGAATGCGAAACCCAAATGATAACCCTAACCTAAGGAACTCCGCCACCTCCTTATAAGGATAAACCCTAAGCAGACTACATATTTCCCCTAGTTTCAGGGGTGTATGGGCCCTTTACCACAGCAGCCGGTCTAAAGGGTGCCCTCCCACCACCTTACTCACGACGCCTGGGACATGAGGCCCTCCGCAAAAGATGCAGATGTGCCGAAAAAGACAATGCAAGCCTTTGTCACATTGCTTTTCCTGGAAGCGCCAACACTCCCTACCTCCTCGCCTCCTAAACTGCCTATTCTGCATGCCTGTTGCCCCTGGGCCTTGATGGGACTACTGCTACGCTATCTGATAACTCCAAACCAGAAAACAGGTCCATCTCCTTCATCCCGAAAGTATCGGATTAGATTCTAATCTACGCCTGAAATCAGCGTCATATTGACGCCATGCTGCTCCTTTTCCACTAGTATGAATGTCACCTATGACTTCCAAATATTTGAGGATATTAAGGTTATGCTGAGGGTTAGCTTCCAAATAGCAAGAAGCTTGCACGCAGAAGCAACGCATCCACTCCTCATAAGTCTCTGGCCTTTTTGCCTTCCTATCCCCAGTCCCATCCTCAACCATTTCCTTCATATGTTGCGCCATCCTAGAGAGTTCAAATATTTTAACGTACCTCCCTTCTTTAATCCGCCTGGCTATACGTGGCTTAAGGTGAGAATGCAGCGAGTGCACTATACACGGGTATGTGTCAGCAGTGCTCGACACGAGTGACTTGGAAGAACTGGATTCCCCCCTGACTTTGAACTATCACCTGCAATTCCCTGGCCCCCTGACGGCGCCGCTATACTAATTAAACCTACTGCGCTAGCCCCTTTCGCATCCGCTATTGTTCAAATGTACCTAAATAGCTTGCGCTGACCTTTATCCCTGAACTGTCAGAGTCTCCTGTGGAATAACTATCATCCCCCTAAAGTGTGGTGTAGGTAATGGCTCACCAGCTCCAGCCGTCACTTCACCTCCAGAAGACACAGGAATGGACATTAGCGGTGTAGGCCGGGCGGTCCGCCACGCCGCAGGATTCAATGTAGCCGCTGACGTCCCAGCCTGCATCTGCGTTGACCCCGAAGCTTCACCAATGGATACTACTGCTGACAATGATGCCATAGGAACCTGTGAAATAAGAGGGCAAGTGGGGGTATCACTGGAGTCGACGATGAGGCCCCCCACTCCCTCCTCCTGTCTCTCAAGCCTGCACACACCCTGTAAATTGCATGCCCCCTAGATAACAACCTTTTCTTAAGGCTTGACAAAATATTCATGTACCCTCCTTTACCCCCTATGCATTTACCAGCAGGGGTTAATTCATATGATTTATTTCCTTTTTTATTATTATTATTATTACCCCTCTTGCTTATTCCCTTCTTTGCCCCCTAAACTCTCCTCAGTGGCTATTTTCCCTTCCTACCGCCAGACTGCGCTTTTCTATTGGATCCCTTCCCCCCCAGGCAGTCACCGCCGACACCAGATACCCCACTTACCTTTGTGGGTATCCGTGTCGACAATAAGCGTTCAGATGCTGCCCTGCATGCTGCCTCCGGTCTCTGCGCACTACCTTCAATGGTCCAAGATGGTGCAGAGACTCGGGGCCCACGTGACGGTGCAGGGGCGGAGCTTGCGCCGCAGTGCGCTAACAAGGCCTGGAGCTGGGAAATGAAGAGACCGCAACAGACCTACCCTGCGGAGTGGCCAGAAACAAAACGGGTACTGACCACTGATCCGCCTCGCCTCCCCCGACCTCCCTTTGACCGGGAGTCAGAGGAGGAGAGGCGGATTCATCAGACACGACCATGTCTTCAAGAAGGAGGGTGGACATGGGCTCAGTGGATGGCCCAGGCATTAGTGACCTATGAAAGGGGGCAGAACCAGAGGGAAGGGGGCCCAAAAATGAAGGGGCTGAGGACAAAGGGGGGGTGACAAGAGGGAAAAGAGAAGATAGAGGGGTAGAGGAAGATATAGGGACAGACAGGGAGGAAGAAAAAGAAACGGTAGGGAAAGCAGGAGGAGATGAAAAAATTGCAGAAGAAAAAACAGAGGTGGAGGGGAGTGATATAGAATAGGTAGGGAGAAAAGAAGGAACAGCAGCAGCAGCTGCAGAAGAGGACAAGAGGGAATAGGTAGCAAAGGGAAAGGGCATAGCAGAGGGGACAGAAGGAAAGGGAGGGATAACATCACCCATGGTGGTAACTGATGCTTTCTTCTTCTTTTCAGGTGTCTCCTGTTCATCGCCAAACCGCTTTGGAGCCTTAGAAGTGCGACGAGGCTTCACCATTGGTCAACCTGCAAGACAAGAAACAGGTTAGTGACCCTACTTCCTGCCTGCAGACACTAATATAGGCCCTGCAACATCTCCCTCTAGCTGCAACATCAGCTAATACACTTAAACAAAACACCTAGCAGTTCAGCCAAAAGTTAACCCTTAAGTTGCTGTGTGCTTAGACAGCCCTCCACTTTCCTTTTAGTGGATGAATGGAGTTTTCCGTTATGTATGGTTATTGTGTAGTCCAAGATGCTAACACTGTGCTTTGAAAAGTTCATTCTAAGGTAAATTGATGGATGGAAGGAGTTAAATGAGTTATGGAAGGATTGCAAATATTCTCCTTCTGTCCATATGATGAAAATATCATCTATGTAGTGATAAATATATATATAAAAGCATATATTTGGCAAAGGTTAGTAACTGATAATGCAGCTAAACAAACTGACAACTACAAATTTAGCTGTGTCACGTTGAGACATTGAAACAACTCATCACACCATATCCCTAAAATGAACATTTTTTTTATTTTAAGTAAGGGATAATCATTCATAATGGCAAAACTGTGACATTTTCCCTTCTTGCAAGACTTGAGATAAAAAAATTGCATATTTTCAAGTGTAGTGTACAGTGTGTGAAACCTAATTGGGATTACCTTGTACACATATTAAAGACTATGGGCTAGATTACAAGTGGAGCACTCCAATTTGTAATACCAGCGCCCACTAATGTGTGCTGGAATTACAAGTTAAGCGAAAATCGAACGCGACCTCGTGTTCCAATTGCTAGGAAGCATTGATCTCACGAGAGCGTGCTTCCATAGGCTCCAATGGGAGCCTCATTCTGATTGTATTGAAAGATTGGTATGTACCCAATAAAAAAAAAAAATCACAATTGTAAGTATGTTGATAGTGACATGGTTAGCATGTCACACTGGCTTAAACTATAATTGTATTGTAACACACAACCATTTTATAAGCAGTTTATGCTCACAGCTTTGTATATATATGAATAGCAAGGATCCATTTATAAAAAACAAACAGGTAGATTATGAGTTATGCGCGCTAGAGGGTTTTTAACGAACAAAACAAAAGTTGCGTTATTTCACCCTCTATAGCGCTGCCATTACAAGTTTTGAAACAGCCGGCTTGTGCGTGCGATATGGTGGCGATGAGCTCCATAGCGCACAAAATACAAGAGCTGTTTTGACGTGCTCGTACATGCTTTCCCCATAGACATCAATGTGCAGAGCGGGTTAGAAAAGAACCTAACACCTGCGATTGCGGAATGAAAAGCTCTGTAACGCAGCCCCATTGATGTCTATAAGGAAAAAAAAGTTATGTTTAAACCTAACACTCTAACATAAACCCCACGTCTAAACACCCCTAATCTGCTGCCCCCATCATCGCAACACCTACATAATGTTATTAACCCCTAATCTGCCGCTCCCAATATTTCTACAAAAGAAAAACAAACAACCCCTAACAGTATACAAACCCCCACCACCCAAACCCACAAAATTAAAATAAAGTAAAACCTAATCTGAAAAGGGCATTTGTATGGGCATTGCTGGCCAGCAGATCAGTCAGTAAAAGACTAGTAAATGAGTTTAACGAAATTCGTTAATATTTGTTCATTCGTTATTCTTTTAATAAAAAAAACCCTGCAAACCTACACAGCCCTACACTACTAACCCCCAAACCACCAAAACCCCCATCGCAAAAACCTGCTATACTAAACTGCCACAACCAATTTGCAAAAACCTGCTACACTATATTAACCCACTGTACTAAACCGCTACAACCTTTATGGCAAAATCCCCTACATTTTCTTTTTTTTTTTGTGGGGGGGTACTTTAGATTTTTTAGGTGGGCTTTTTTTATTTTTTAGGGCTCTTTAATTTAAGTATAGGGCATTTTCTATTTTTTTTTTTTTTTTTACTGTTTGTGTTTTTTTTTTAAACTTAGGGGGTCTTAGGTTAGGGGTTTTGGGGGGGTTATCAATTAGAGTTAATAGAGTAGGTTTTTTGTTGCAATGGGGGTTGTAGCAGTTTAGGGGTTAAATAGTATAGGAAGTTATCATGATGGGAATGTGGCAGTTTATGGGGTTAATAGTGTAAGAGGGTTTATTACGGTGGGGGTTGTGGCCGTTTAGGGGTTAAGTAGTGTAAAGTTTTTTGCAATAGGTTTGTGGTGGTTTAGGCCTTTGTCAATAAAACTAGTCTGAAACAAATGAAATGCCAATCAAAAGTTGGATGACCCGAAATGGTTAAAAATTTCAGAACAGACTTCCGGTGGGTGGCGCTTCAAGATGGCCACGGACTTGTGAAGCTCTGAGTCTAAAGCTAGTAATAAAGACTGTGGCCAAATTATTTGCCATCCGTTTTACCTTGCCGATATCTGCGCCCGGGACCATCTCTGCATTAAGTCATTATATCTCTTGGCTGCCAGAAAGTCATTTAAAGGTTTCAACGCTAATTGATTTTGTGTACAAAATGGCGCTTATTGTAGAGGCTTTTTCTGCCATGCTTAATCCCCTATTTGAATCCATGCAATCAGCTATAAAAGATCTTACGCAGGAGTTAAGTATACATAGAGAAACGCAACATTCAAGTAAACCTCCTATCATCCGTTCTAATTTGATGCCTCTGTTAGACCCTAATCAGATTGATTCTAATTTAGAAGCATTGTATAAAGAAAGTGGAAAGCTGAATCCTCACCAACAGTGGATCCAAATCGCTTTAATCTCCTTTGAAGTTCCACATCCAGAAGATGGAATTGGCGACTGTCACCATTTGTGGAGGGCTAAGTCGGTGAGTGATCACATAGTCAACATTGAGCGAATACTCACATTCATCAACCCATCAGGAACTTTTGCTGTAGCAGACAATGCAGTGAAGCATGGAGAAGCCACCGGGAACTGTGTTCAAAAAGGTGAACTGATTTTCTTGATTACAACACGCTTCCCTACTAAATATCTGCTCAGCCCTCTACCCTACCAGAGCAAAATGCTTCTTTTAATTCTTTACAATGAGCCTGCACTTATTTCTGTCTGCTGGACTAAATAGAGTGAGGAGAGGAGTGAGTTCATTTTAATCCTACTGTGAACGAAAGCTGCCATCATAGAGCTCCTACTTATTTCCGGATCCCTTATACTCCAGCAGCTAATCGGTGACCTACTCTGTTTATTGTCAAATTGAAGGTTGCTAAAAAGACGTTTGCTAATTGTTCTCTAAATATATAGTTCCTTTAATGTTTTCTACCTTGTTTGATGTTTAGATTAGCTCTTGCAATTCCTTAGTTAGTGCTGTTGGGCCGTTAGTTACACTGCTAATCTTGCTGTAATCAGCTACGGGAAGAGGGATTCTGATTTGTGTGATGTTCTGAACTCAGCCTGCTACACAGCTAAATAATATATTGTTTAACAAAGTTCAAAAGAGACATACCATCTGGTCTTTTTTAGACTCTTTGTAAATGTCAACACTACGTATTGAATGGACATATAGGGAGATTTAACAGTGCTTGCAGCATGATTGATGCCAAATTAGTTTACTGGCTCTATTCATATTATAACTTAAGGTGACATATTGCAGCATACCTTTGCAAAGATAATTCTTTACACCTATTTTCATATACAAATATATATTGCTTGACAGCTTAATCTTCTAATACCTAAGTGCTAATGTCACAAAGGACACCTATGAGGGTGCACATATACCAGCCACTATCCTCTTTTCTCTTTCACAACGTTATACATAAAGTGGATCCTCTTGGTGAAAGAAACACTTCTGCACAATAACAATTATGTTCTATTTCAGTAGTCACTAGTGCGATACATTTTAACCCAATTGATTTAGAACTGTTTGCTTGTCAAAATGTGTTCAGCAGTTCCTCTTCTAGAATGGCCTCTTCCTTTAGATTTTTGACCCCATCAGTATTAAACATATAAAGCTCAGATGAGTTTTTCATGTCCAACGTAGATTTAGTTTGTGATTGTTTTGTATAAGAAACATGAGAATCTGCTGTATCTGTGAATCCTGCACACTTGCTGTTAATTGTACTTTGTATATGAAATACTCTCGTTCTCACATTATTGTTTTAAAATGTTTCATCATTTTCCAATGTAAACTACAATTAGTTTAATCCATGTCATTCCTGGATAATCTGTGATAACTTCATATTTGTTTGTCTACTTTGACATGACACTGTATCCTTGTTTCTCAATAAAAAGTACTTGAAAAATAAATAAATTCATCCTAACCAAAATTTTTCACGTCTTGTACCAGCTTTACTGAGGTACTCTGTGGTATTGAATAATGTTTTTTGCTGATGAGAAATTATTATATTATATATCAATGGGTTTAAATTATTTTTAAGCTCTCAGTAATATTATAATATGTTCATAAACTACTTTCTCTATTCATTGTATGGAACCTGTACCAAGGCATGTAAACATATAACTGTCTAAAATGGCATCTTTAGAAATATATATGGGATACTTAGAAACCCACAATTTATGCTGTATGCTTGTCATGCCTCAATATCTCACTAATTTATTACTGTTTTGTACAAACTATTATCTGACCTCTGGATGACCCACCTCAGTCTACTTTTGGGAATCTGAAAAATCTCTATGTAACTTTCTATTTTTATTCTTATTCAGTTTATCCTTGAATTTTTTGATATATGGCAGTTGAAAAAGAGCACAGTCACACCATAGCCTACACCACATATGGGGATTGTGATGTGGCATTCTACACCTGGAGATATCATTGCATTATGTGCAGCACTGCCCCCTGCTTTCAAGCAGCTAATTACATGAAAGCAGGGCTTGTCAATCATCCCAGACTATTGAGTCCAGAATGATTTAACCATGTCTTAGGTGTCACAGTGATTTGCAGGTTTGCATTAGTGAGCCTTCCCTGCAAGGGCTCCCATGCTGCATACGGAGTTTAATTACTTGTAATTCACTAGTTATTGACATTTGTATTGGTTTATTTTATGTGAATAAATAAAAAACAAATGTGACATTGCTGACTTGCTGTCAATAGGTGTTCTGCCTTGGCTCCCTGTGATTCTAAAAGTTGCTCTCAGTTGTGTGAGAAAATGGTCCTTCTTGATTCCAAAGTAACAATCAGATTTCTCCTTGGATCAACAAGTTACTATACTGCCAATACTAACTGATAAATCCCTGTATATGATGATTTGCCAAAAATAAAATAAAAATATCTATTCATTTTTTTAAAGTATCTAATGAATTTCTTAAATTAGCCTCATTGGACAGATAATTCCATATCCTTATTGTTCTTACTGTAAAGAACTCCTTACACTGCTTTAGGTGACATCAGTATTCCTCAAGTCTAAATGGAGGATCATGCCAGCAGATAATGGCTTATATGGGCCCTGTATATATTTGTATAATGGAATTATTTCCCCTTTGCAGATGCCTCTTTTCCAGTGTAAATAATTGCAACCTTTCCAGCCTTTCTTCCAACAAAGATTTATTTTCTAAAAATACTTTACAGAAATAGTTATGCGTGCAATTTAATTCCTGAGCTCATGCAGGACTTATGGTGAAGTAGAGAGCATAATGGGGGTTTTTTTTTCAATCTTTTTCATGGTTTCAGTTGAATATTTCTCTGTGTGATTATTTAAGTATCTGTAGTATCTGTATTAAATCTTGTAGGGGTTCCACTCGGCCTCCTTTCATAAATATTTGCCTTTAAAAGCAAAACGTAATATAGAAGCGCTAACTAGGCAACTGAAAATTGCACAATAAGTACAATAAGCAATTGGTTAGTGTGATAAAAGTACTAGATTCCAAAGTAACAAACTATATGGATGACCCAAATATAGGATATTGAGCAATTTATCTTATTGGTATACAAAGTGTAACTAAATCCAACAGCATTGTGATCATGGAACATATCACTAGTGGTACCTGGTACTACATTGAACCATACATACACTGTGATATGTAAGTGCAACAGAGTGCACACATTATTAAGTATACTTTTGCTTTTGCCCTTGCACTGCTTTTTTTGTCCTATGTTTACAATTAATTTGCAATGTTTTAATGTCATCCACAAGTTTGTAAAATCTTTAAATCTATTAGACTTACTTTGTACTTTTGGGATATAGATTTTGTACTTTCCCTTTCTAGGAGTGGGCCAGGTAATCACTCAGACTCAAACAGTTATTGTCCAAGCTGACCATCATGCTATGTCTTTCTCGAGGTTTCAGATGTCAAAGTTGTAGATTTTAATTCAAAATCTTTTTCTCCTGAAGGTTTAGTATTTTATTTATCTGTTAAAACTAAGGGTATCCTTCTTTTTCTCATTGTTGAATGTTTCTAAGAATATAAACTAACAATTTCAGAGTATCTTGCTTTAATCAACTTCTCATTAATGAATTATTCCATGCTGTCTCTTCTACACCCATAGTTTTCTGGGTTAAAGGGATATGAAACCCAAATTTTTTCTTTCATGATACATATAGAGCATGCAATTTTAAGCAACTTTCTAATTTACTCCTATTATCATTTTTTCTTTGTTCCCCTTGTATTTTTATTTGAAAAAGCAGGAATGTAAGCTAAGGAGCTGGCCCATTTTTGGTTCAGCACCCTGGGGTAGCAAAGAAAAATTGATAATAGGAGTAAATGAGAAAGTTGATTAAAATTGCATGCTCTATCTGAATAATGAAAGAAAAAATTTGGGTTTGATGTCGCTTTAAAGGGACATGAAACCCCAAAATTTTCTTTCATGATTCAGATAGAGAATACAATTTTAAACAACTTTCCAATTTACTTCTATTATATAATTTGCTTCCTTCTCTTGTTATCCTTAGCTGAAAGGTTTATCTAGGCAAGCTTGGGACAGCAGAGAACCTAGGATCTAGCTGTTGATTGGTGGCTGCATAAATATATTGATGGTGATTGGCTCACCCATGTGTAGAGTTAGAAACCATTAGTGGATTGCTGCTCCTTAAACACATGATACAAAGAGAATGAAACAGATGAGATAATAGCAGTAAATTATAAAGTTGTTTAAAATTGTATTCTCTATCTGAATCATGAAAGAAAAATTTTGGGTTTCATGTCCCTTTAAGTGCATTATGAAGGAGGCAAGAATTGACAAATGTTTAACCCATTCAATTAGAGGCTGTGCTTCTTCTAAATTTTTATTAAATCTCTATCTCTTCTAGACATTTTGAATGCAGCAGATTGGTTTTTGGACTTCATGTTTAAATAATTCTTTTTTACACCTGCCATTCATGCCTCCTCCTTCTTGATCCAAAAAAATGCTTAAATCAAGAAATACAAGGAATCCAACATTCCAGAAGAAGAAGTAAAGCGATGCAGATAAGATCTTGACTGCAATACTGAAAAGGATGAGGATTTGATTATTGGAAGTAGCTGAAAAAGAAAAGGTGTATGAAATATACTAGTGCAATATTTATATACCTGCTAATCACCTCACATAAAAAAGCCTTTTAGATTACAAGTGATTACAAGTGGAGCGCAGTAGCAATTAGCGCTCCAAAAATTAACTAGAGGTCAGATCATTTTTAAAATATATCTCCAAATTGCCCCAAAATAATGTGTGAGGTCCCTTTTTGTTAAAAAAAAAATTGTAGTTTTTTTTTTCTTTTTAAACTGCACAAAGCAGTTTTTGGGGTTAAAGTGTGCAGGTGTAGGGTGTTAGAAAAAAGAATGGCACTGAAAAGTGCCTTTACATAGCAGTCTATGGGGACTGTGTGTTCCCTGTAAATATATACACTCACCGGCCACTTTATTAGGTACACCTGTTCAATTGCTTGGTAACATAAATGGCTAATCGACCAATCACAGGGCAACAACTCAATGCATTTAGGCATCTAGTCGGGGTGATGACTTGCTGAAGTTCAAACCATTCATCAGAATGGGGAAGAAAGGGGATTTAAGTGACTTTAAACATGGCATGGTTGTTGGTGCCAGACGGACTGGTCTGAGTATTTCAAAAGCTACTGATCTACTGGGATTTTCACGCACAACGATCTCTAGGGTTTACAGAGAATGGTCCGAAAAAGAAAAAATATCCAGTGAGCAGCAGTTATGTGGATGAAAATACCTTGTTGATGTCAGAGGTCAGAGGATAATGGGCAGACTGGTTTGAGATGATAGCAAGGCAACAGTAACTCAAATAACCACTCGTTACAACCAAGGTATGCAGAATACTATCTCTGAATGCACAATACATTGAACCTTGAAGCAGATGGGCTACAGCAGCAGAAGACCACACCGGATGCCACTCCTATCAGCTAAGAACAGGAAACCGAGGCTACAATTGGCACAGGCTCACCAAAATTGGACAATAGAAGATTGGAAAAAACGTTGCCTGGTCTGATGAGTCTTGATTTCAGCTGCAACATTCAGATGGTAGGGTCAGAATTCGGCGTAAACAACATGAAAGCATGGATCCATCCTGCCTTGCATCAACGGTTCAGGCTAGTGGTGGTGGTGTTATGGTGTGGGGGATATTTCCTTGGCACACTTTGGGGCCCTTAGTACCAATTGAGCATCGTTTAAAGGCCACGGCCCACCTGAGTATTGTTGCTGACCATGTCCATCCTTTAATGACTACAGTGTACCTATCTTCTGATGGCTATTTCGTAAATATGGTGATCCTTGAAGCGCAATTTTGCGATCGATTCATAATATGGCCCTAAGTTCAGCTTATGCTTAGGTCAGAATGCTTACTTTGCAAATGTGTAGAGCAAGTGAGCATCTTCTAGTCATTCTGCAACTAGCTGGTGTCACCTTGTTTCTTAGCAGCAAGTTAGCGCGTCTGGCCTCTCTAGCTAGTATACAAGCTTGTGTATCCTGGCCTCTCAATAGCTAGCCGGTGGCTCCTGGCTTTTTCTCAGCAAGCATGTGTATCCTGAACTGTGCCTTCTAGCTTCTCAACAACACATTGGAGCCTCCTGGCTTTTCAGCAAAAAGGTGGTCCATTTTGGCTACTCTGAAGAAAGACTGTCTATCCCAGATTTTCCACCAAACCCAACCCTTAGGACCCTTAACAGGCCAGATATTCATTGTATCTTAACTAGGTGAAATAATCAGCTGATCAGTAACCATGGTTACTAACCTGCTCTCAACCATCAGCTGATTATTTCACCTGTGCTCTAGTTAAGATATAATGAATATCTGGCCTGTTAAAGGTCCTGAGGATTGGAGTTGGAAAACGCTGTTTTATCCTTTACTCTGAGCAGCTAGTTGTTGTCCCCTGACCATTGTTACAGCAAGTCTGTGTCTTTGGCCTCTCAGCTGTACGTGTTTACTGACCTTTTCACAACAAGACTGTATTGTGGCCTCTCTATAGCAACCCTGGGTATCCTGGCCTCTCAGAAGTAGGACCAGTTTCGACTTTAACTTTCTTGAACTTTTAGCTTAAAGGGACAGTAAACAACTGGCAATTGCAAGACATTTCTGTTATGTTGCTATAGAATAACATACCAGCAAGGGCTTAACATTTTTAAAACAAATTGACATAATTTTTACTGCACTTATTTTTCAGTAGCCAATGTCTACCCACAATTTGCCTTATTTGAAGAAGCCAACAAAATATTTTGGGCCAGATTATGCTAAAATCAGAGTGGGACGTGATACACAATATTGCTGGGCCGTGCTAACATTAGCTTGCGGGTTGATTTTACAAGTCCATGGTAAAGAGTTTTAACCAGAGAATGGTTAGAACATCCAACCTCGCTCGAGCGCATCCTATACTTTCAATGGAGATCACAAACACGCTAACTTGCATTCATATTACAAGTTGAAAGTTATAGTATGTGTTTGAGCGAAAGCCGAAAATGCGCTAGAAGAATTAGCATGACTTGTATCTTGCACATATATATGTATATATGTATATATATGACTTGTGTCTTACACAAATATATGTATATTTTAATAATAAAGATTAATAAAAAGGTTTTAGAAGGGTTAAAAGTGATAAGGTATATATCAAGGTGTTTAACTAGGGCACCAATGTGTATGTATATATATATATATATATATATATATATATATATATATATATATATATATGTATATATATATATATATATATATATATATATACTGTATATATACACATACATGCATACATACATAAATACATGCATATATATATTCATATATACATATACACACACATATATATATATTTATATATATATATATATATAAAAATGTGTATATATGTATACATGTCTATATATGTGTATATATGTGTATACAGGTGTATTTATGTGGTTATAGAATTAAATATATATACACACACACACACTTTAGAGACCTTCCCAGTGAAATACCTGAAACATGCAATATCATTTTTTTAAATTTATGTGTTTTGAATAGAAATACTTTAAATTCCTATTTTCTTCACATAGATTTTTTTTCTTTTTTTTTTAAATAACTATTTCTATATATATCTGTATATACAATCTCTATCTATCTGTATTCATATAGGTATAGCTTACAAAATTATGTGTGTGTATATGTATGTATGTAAGTATGTATGTGTGTATGTATGTATGTATGTATGTATGTAAGTATATATATATATATATATATATATATATATATATACATACAGTATATATATTTAAAAAGAAAATATATATTTTTTCTAAGTCAAGAACATAGGAATGTGAAGTATTCCTGACGCACCTTTGGGTTTAGCACATTTTCCCTAATGCAGTGCCGGGTTAGTGTGCAAGCGATAACTGATAGGTTTGCTTTCAGCACGCCCCATAGATTTCTATATGGAGAATAAGTTAACATTGTTGAATCCAAAATCCTGAAGCTAGAACGTCTTGGTCTTTTGCTTGTGAGCTAATTTTTTACTTTTAACTTGTAAAATGTGCGCTAATGAGGGCGCAATAATTTTGACTTTGAGCGTAGTTAGCGCATGAATGGAAAAAAAATAGTGCGCCACTTTTAATCTGACCAATTATATAAAAATCTCAAACACCTAGATTTCGAGTCTTGCTTTAGCCTTTAAAAGCAGCGTTGATAAGCAGGTCCCAACGCTGCTTTTTTCCTAACGCTGGTATTACGAGTCTTGCAGGTACAGGTGTACAGCTCACTTTTTTGGCCAGACTCGAAAATACCGCAAATACACTTGCGTATCCTATATTTTCAATGGGACTTAGATAACGCCGGTATTACGAGTCTTCCAAAAAGTGAGCGGTACAGCCTCTCCTGTCAAGACTGATACCGCATTTAAAAGTCAGTAGTTAAGAGTTTTATGGGCTAACTCCATAGCATAAAACTCTTAACTAAAGTGCTAAAAAGTACACTAACACCCATAAACTACCTATTAACCCCTAAACCGAGGCCCCCCCCCCCCCGCATCGCAAGCAATAAAAAATTTTTTAACCCCTAATCTGCTGAACCGGACATCGCCGCCACTATAAAATATATATTAACCCCTAAACCGCCGCCCTCCCGCATCGCAAACACTAGTTAAATTTTATTAACCCCTAATCTGCCGTCCCTAACATCGCCGACACCTACCTACATTTATTAACCCCTAATCCGCCGCCCCAGTGTCGCCGCAACTATATTAAATGTATTAACCCATAAACCTAAGTCTAACCCTAACCCTAACACCCCCTAACTTAAATATAATTTAAATAAATCTAAATAAAATTACTACAATTAACTAAATTATTCCTATTTAAAACTAAATACCTATAAAATAAACCCTAAGCTAGCTACAATATAACTAATAGTTACATTGTAGCTATCTTAGGGTTTATTTTAATTTTACAGGCAACTTTGTATTTATTTTAACTAGGTAGAATAGTTATTAAATAGTTATTAACTATTTAATAGCTAACTAGTTAAAATAAATTCAAATTTACCTGTAAAATAAATCCTAACCTAAGTTACAATTACACCTAACACTACACTATAATTAAATTAATTACCTAAACTAAATACAATTAAATACAATTTTAAAAAATTATCTAAAGTACGAAACCCCCCCCACTAAATTACAGAAAATAATAAAATAATTACAAGTTTTTTAAACTAATTACACCTAATCTAATCCCCCTAATAAAATAAAATAAAAAAAATAATAATGAAAAGCCCTACCCTACACTAAATTACAAATAGCCCTTAAAAGGGCCTTTTGCAGGGCATTGCCACAAAGTAATCAGCTCTTTTACCTGTAAAAAAAAGTACAATACCCCCCAACATTAAAACCCACAACCCACACACCCAACCCTACTCTAAAACCCCCCCAATACCCCCTTAATAAAACCTAACACTAACCCCTTGAGGATCACCCTTGAGAAGTCTTCACCCAGCCGGGCCGAAGTCCTCAACGAAGCCGGGCGAAGTGGTCCTCCAGGTGGGCAGAAGTCTTCATCACAGCCGGCCAGAAGAGGTCCTCCAGACGGGCAGAAGTCTTCTTCCAGGCGGCATCTTCTATCTTCATCTATCCAGCGCGGAGCGGCTCCATCTTCAAGACATCCGACGCAGAGCATCCTCTTCCAACAAAGTCCAACTGAAGAATGAAGGTTCCTTTAAATGGCGTCATCCAAGATGGTGTCCCTTGAACTCCGATTGGCTGATAGAATTCTATCAGCCAATCGGAATTAAGGTAGAACAAATCCTATTGGCTGATGCAATCAGCCAATAGGATTGAGCTTGCATTCTATTGGCTGATCCAATCAGCCAATAGAACGCCAGCTCAATCCTATTGGCTGATTGCATCAGCCAATAGGATTTTCTCTACCTTAATTCCGATTGGCTGATAGAATTCTATTAGCCAATCTGAATTCAAGGGGTGCCATCTTGGATGACGTAATTTAAAGGAACCTTAATTCTTCAGTTGGACTTCGTTGGAAGAGGATGCTCCGTGTTGGATGTCTTGAAGATGGAGCCGTTCCACGCTGGATGGAAGAAGATAGAAGATGCCACCTGGATGAAGACTTCTGCCCGTCTGGAGGACCTCTTCTGGCCGGCTTTGATGGAGACTTCTGCCCATCTGGAGGACCACTTCGCCCGGCTTCGTTGAGGACTTCGACCTGGCTGGGTGAAGACTTCTCAAGGTAGGGTGATCTTCAAGGGGTTAGTGTTAGGTTTTATTAAGGGGGTATTGGGTGGGTTGTAGAGTAGGGTTGGGTGTGTGGGTGGTGGGTTTTAATGTTGGGGGGGTATTGTACTTTTTTGTACAGGTAAAAGAGCTGATTACTTTGGGGCAATGCCCCGCAAAAGGCCCTTTTAAGCGCTATTTGTAATTTAGTATAGGGTAGGGCTTTTTATTATTTTGGGGGACTTTTTTATTTTATTGGGGGGATTAGATTAGGTGTAATTAGTTTAAAAAACTTGTAATTATTTTATTATTTTCTGTAATTTAATGTTTGTTTTTTTCGTACTTTAGATAATTTTTTAAAATTGTATTTAATTGTATTTAGTTTAGGTAATTAATTTAATTATAGTGTAGTGTTAGGTGTAATATTAACTTAGGTTAGGTTTTATTTTACAGGTAAATTTGAATTTATTTTAACTAGGTAGCTATTAAATAGTTAATAACTATTTAATAACTATTCTACCAAACTTGCCTGTAAAATTAAAATAAACCCTAAACTAGCTACAATGTAACTATTAGTTATATCGTAGCTAGCTTAGGGTTTATTTTATAGGTAAGTATTTAGTTTTAATAGGAATAATTTAGTTAATGATATTTTATTTAGATTTATTTAAATTATATTTAAGTTAGGGGGTGTTAGGGTTAGGGTTAGACTTAGATTTAGGGGTTAATAAATTTAATATAGTGGCGGTGACTTTGGGGGCGGCAGATTAGGGGTTAATAAGTGTAGGTAGGTTGCAGTGACATTGGGGGTGGCAGATTAGGGGTTAATAAATATAATGTAGGGTTCGGCGATGTTGGGGGCAGCAGATTAGGGGTTCATAAGTATAATGTAGGTGGCGGCGGTGTCCGGAGCGGCAGATTAGGAGTTAATAATATAATGTAGGTGTCGGCGATGTCGGGGGCGGCAGATTAGGGGTTAATAAGTGTAAGATTAGGGGTGTTTAGACTCAGGGTTCATGTTAGGTTGTTAGGTGTAGACATAAAAAGTATTTTCCCATAGGAATCAATGGGGCTGCGTTAGGAGCTTTACGCTGCCTTATTGCAGGTGTTAGGTTTTTTTCAGCCGGCTCTCCCCATTGATTCGTATGGGGAAATCGTGCACGAGCATGTTTAGCCAGCTCACCGCTACCGTAAGCAGCGCTGGTATTGAGATGAGATGTGGAGCTCAATTTTGGTCTCCGCTCACTTTTTTGCGGCTAACGCCGGGTTTCTAAAAACCTGTAATACCAGCGTTGTCTGTAGGTGAGCAGTGAGGGAAAATTGCTCATTAGCACCGCACAGCCTTACCGACAAAACTCCTAGGCGAAAGTGTTTACTGACCCATTAAGATATGCCTCCCTTGGTAATTTCCTTAAATCACTTTACATTCAAAATTATTATTTACATCTTAAAATCAGATTCAGTTATTTCATATGCAAGTTAATCAAGATTATTTTTCATTAGTAGCAAGCAACAGCTGTAATAAAGTGTAAGATTTTATCTTCTTGCTTTTGGGCTTCAATTCTTACTAAACTTGATAATCGCCCTCTAAGCTTCTAGAGATTTGATTTATGGGCTTTTTTTTACAGTATATGGCCAGGAATCAGACTACAGAGCTGTTTTTGACCTCTCTTGCCCAGGGGCGCTAGCAAATGCAAACAATATAGATTAAGTGAGAGGAATTCATTAACAATATTGCAGTGATGCTAAAAAAAAATTGCAAAACAAATCTTATCCCACAGTGCCCTCTTGTGGTCAGAACACATGACAACCACAAGCAAAATCTACAGAATGTTAATCCAGTCACTATATCTATATAGCACTTGAGTTAAAGGAGTTACAACAGTAAAACAACTGAACACTGTGGGCAAATGAACATTGGAGCCTTCATAAGACAAACTTACATTGAGTTCTGCGTTAGCCGTCAAAACCAGCGTTAGGGGTTCCTAACGCTGGTTTTGGGCTACCGCTGGTATTTAGAGTCAGTCAGGAAAGGGTCTAACGCTCACTTTGCAGCCGCGACTTTTCCATACCGCAGATCCCCCTATGCCATTTGCGTATCCTATCTTTTCAATGGGATCTTTCTAACGCTGGTATTTAGAGTCTTGGCTGAAGTGAGCGTTAGAAATCTAACGACAAGACTCCAGCCGCAGAGAAAAGCCAGGAGTTAAGAGCTTTCTGGGCTAACGCCGGTTCATAAAGCTCTTAACTACTGTGCTCTAAAGTACACTAACACCCATAAACTACCTATGTACCCCTAAACCGAGGCCCCCCCCCCACCTCGCCGCCACTCTAATAAATTTTTTTAACCCCTAATCTGCCGACCGCACACCGCCGCAACCTACGTTATCCCTATGTACCCCTAATCTGCTGTCCCTAACACTGCTGACCCCTATATTATATTTATTAACCCCTAATCTGCCGCCCCCAACGTCGCCACCACCTACCTACAATTATTAACCCCTAATCTGCCGACCGGACCTCACTGCTACTATAATAACGTTATTAACCCCTAATCCGCCTCACTCCCACCTCAATAACCCTATAATAAATTGTATTAACCCCTAATCTGCCCTCCCTAACATCACCGACACCTAACTTCAAGTATTAACCCCTGATCTGCCGACCGGACCTCACCGCTACTCTAATAAATTTATTAACCCCTAAAGCTAAGTTTAACCCTAACACCCCCCTAAGTTAAATATAATTTTTATCTAACTAAATAAATTATTTCTTATTAAATAAATTATTCCAATTTAAAGCTAAATACTTACCTGTAAAATAAACCCTAATATAGCTACAATATAAATAATAATTATATTGTAGCTATTTTAGGATTAAAGGGACAGTAAAGTCAAAACTAAACTTTCATGAATCAGATAGGGCATGCGATTTTAAACAACTTTCCAATTTACTTTTATCATCAAATTTGCTTTGTTCCCTTGGTGGTATTTTTGAAAAGCTAAACCTAGCTAGGCTCAAACTGATTTCTAAACAGTTGAAAACCGCCTCCTAGCTCAGAGCATTTTGAAAGTTTTTCACAGTTAGACTGTGCTAGTTCACATGTGTCCTATAGATAACATTGTGCTCACTCCCGTGAAGTTATTTATGAGTCTTCATTGATTGACTACACTGCATGTCTGTCAAAGGCACTTAGATAAGGAGGCTGTCTGCAAAGGTTTAGATACAAGGTAATCACAGAGGTAAAAAGTATATTAATATAACTGTGTTGGTTATGCAAAAACAGGGAATGGGTAATAAAGGGATTATCTATCTTTTTAAATAAGAAAAATTTTGGTGTAGACTTTCCCTTTAATATTTATTTTACAGGCAACTTTGTATTTATTTTAACCAGGTACAATAGCTATTAAATAGTTAATAACTATTTAATAGCTACCTAGTTAAAATAATTACAAAATTACCTGTAAAATAAATCCTAACCTAAGTTACAATTAAACCTAACACTACACTATCAATAAATTAATTAAATAAAATACCTACAATTATCTACAATTAAACCTAACACTACACTATCATTAAATTAATTAAATAAATTACCTACAAATACCTACAAATAAATACAATTAAATAAACTAACTAAAGTACAAAAAATAAAAAAAGCTAAGTTACAAAAAATAAAAAAAATAAGTTACAAACATTTCTAAAATATTGCAACAATTTTAAACTACTTACACCTAATCTAAGCCCCCTAATAAAATAACAAAACCCCCCAAAATAAAAAAATGCCCTACCCTATTCTAAATTAAAAAGTTACCAGCTCTTAAAAGGGCCTTTTGCGGGGCATGCCCCAAAGAATTCTGCTCTTTTGCCTGTAAAATAAAAATACAACCCCCCCAACATTAAAACCAACCACCCACATACCCCTAATCTAACCCAAACCCCCTTAAATAAACCTAACACTACCCCCCTGAATATCATCCTACCTTGAGTCGTCTTCAGCCAGCCGACCCACCGATGGAACCGAAGAGGAGATCCGGGGCGGCAGAAGTCATCATCCAAGGCACGCTGAAGAAGTCTTCCATCCGATGAAGTCATCATCCAGGCGGCACTGAAGAGATCTTCCATCCGGGCGATGTCATCTTCCAAGCGGCGTCTTCAATCTTCTTTCTTCTGGATCCATCTTCATCCCGCCGACGCGGAATATCCTTCTTCCCTGATGGCCGACGACTGAATGAAGGTTCCTTTAAGGGACGTCATCCAAGATGGCGTCCAATCAATTCCGATTGGCTGATAGGATTCTATCAGCCAATCGGAATTAAGGTAGGAAAATTCTGATTGGCTGATCAGATCAGCCAATCAGATTGAGCTCGCATTCTATTTGCTGATCGGAACAGCCAATAGAATGCGAGCTCAATCTGATTGGCTGATTCCATCAGCCAATCAGAATTTTCCTACCTTAATTTTAAAGGAACCGTCATTCGTCGGGAAGTCGTCGGCCGGGATGGATGTTCCGCGTCAGTGGGATGAAGATGGATCCGGAAGAAAGAAGATTGAAGATGCCGCTTGATAGAAGACTTCAGCCGGATGATGGATCTCTTCAGCCCCCGCTTGGATCAAGACTTCAGCCGGATGATGGACCTCTTCAGCTGGATGATGGACCCATTCAGCCCGATGATGGACCTCTTCAGCCCGATGATGGACCTCTTCAGCCCCCGCTTGGGCTTGGATGAAGACTTCGGAGGCTCTTCTGGACGGATCGGTGATACCCGGCGTGGTGAAGATAAGGTAGGGAGATCTTCAGGGGCTTAGTGTTAGGTTTATTTAAGGGGGGTTTGGGTTAGATTAGGGGTATGTGGGTGGTGGCTTGTAATGTTGGGGGGTATTGTATGTTTTTTTTACAGGCAAAAGAGCAGAATTATTTGGGGCATGCCCCGCAAAAGGCCCTTTTAAGGGCTGGTAAGGTAAAAGTGCTTTTCAATTTTTATTTTAGAATAGGGTAGGGAATTTTTTTATATTGGGGGGCTTTGTTATTTTATTAGGGGGCTTAGAGTAGGTGTAATTATTTTAAAATTGTTGTAATATTTTTATAATGTTTGTAAATTATTTTTTTATTTTTTGTAACTTAGCTTTTTTTATTTTTTGTACTTTAGTTAGTTTATATAATTGTATTTATTTGTAGGTATTTGTAGGTAATTTATTTAATTAATTTAATGATCGTGTAGTGTTAGGTTTAATTGCAGATAATTGTAGGTATTTTATTTAATTAATTTATTGATAGTGTAGTGTTAGGTTTAATTGTAATTTAGGTTAGGATTTATTTTACAGGTAATTTTGTAATTATTTTAACTAGGTAACTATTAAATAGTTCTTAACTATTTAATAGCTATTGTACCTGGTTAAAATAAATACAAAGTTGCCTGGAAAATAAATATAAATCCTAAAATAGCTACAATATAATTATAATTTATATTGTAGCTATATTAGGGTTTATTTTACAGGTAAGTATTTAGCTTTAAATAGGAATAATTTATTTAATAAGAAATAATTTATTTTGTTAGATAAAAATTATTTTTAACTTAGGGGGGTGTTAGTGTTAGGGTTAGACTTAGCTTTAGGGGTTAATAAATTTATTAGAGTAGCGGTGAGGTCCGGTCGGCAGATTAGGGGTTAATACTTGAAGTTAGGTGTCGGTGATGTTAGGGAGGGCAGATTATGGATTAATACAATTTATTATAGGGTTATTGAGGCGGGAGTGAGGCAGATTAGGGGTTATATAATAGGGGTTATATAATAACTTTATTATAGTAGCGGTGAGGTCCAGTCGGCAGATTAGGGGTTAATAATTGTAGGTAGGTGGCGGCAACATTGGGGGGCAGATTAGGGGTTAATAAATATAATATAGGGGTCGGCGGTGTTAGGGGCAGCAGATTAGGGGTACATAGGGATAATGTAGGTTGCGGCGGTGTACGGAGCGGCAGATTAGGGGTTAATAGTATAATGCAGGTGTCAGCGATAGCAGGGGCGGCAGATTAGGGGTTAATAAGTGTAAATTTAGGGGTGTTTAGACTCGAGGTACATGTTAGAGTGTTAGGTGCAGACTTAGGAAGTGTTTCCCCATAGGAAACAATGGGGCTGCGTTAGGAGCTGAACGCTGCTTTTTTGCAGGTGTTAGTTTTTTTTTCAGATCAAACGGCCCCATCTTTTCCTATGTGGAAATCGTGCACGAGCACGTTTTTGAAGCTGGCCGCGTCCGTAAGCACCGCTGGTATTTAGAGTTGCAGTGGCGGTAAATTATGCTCTACGCTCCCTTTTTGGAGCAGCCCTTCTGTGAACTCTAAATACCAGCTGTATTTGAAAGGTGCGGGGGGAAAAAAGCACGCGTAGCTAACGCACCCCTTCTAACGCAAAATTCTAAATCTAGCGGTTAAATTGTAATTCAGCTAATGGGATTATTAGACCTGTTATCATGTGCTAATATTATCAGTTGACACTCGTTCGTTAATTGGAAATTGGATATATATAAAGTTAAGGTTTACATTCCCTGGCAGAATTTATGATTTCTTGAACATTTTTCAATGAATATGAATGATCACACAAAAACTTTTCTTTCACTCATGATTAGTGTTTGGCTGAAGCCATTTATTATCAATCAACTGTGTTTACTTTTTTTAAATCATAATGACAACAGAAACTACCCAAATGACCCTGATTAAAAGTTTACATACCCTGGTGATTTTCACCTGATAACATGCACACAAGTTGACACAAAAGGGTTTGAATGGCTATTAAAGGTAACCATTCTCACCTGTGATCTGTTTGCTTGTAATTAGTGTGTGTGTATAAAAGGTCAATGAGTTTCTGGACTCCTGACAGACCCTTGCATCTTTCGTCCAGTGCTGCACTGACGTTTCTGGATTCTGAGTCATGGGGAAAGAAAAAAAATTGTCAATGATCTGCGGGAAAAGGTAGTTGAACTGTATAAAACAGGAAAGGGATATAAAACGATATCCAAGGAATTGAGAATGCAAATCAGCAGTGTTCAAACTCTAATCAAGAAGTGGAAAATGAGGGGTTCTGTTTGATAACATACTGCATTCATCTTGCCATAAATTCTGATCAAATTTCCTGTGCCTTTGTAGCTCACATATCCCCTAAACATCAGCGATCCACTCTGTGTTTCATAGTAGGAATGGTGTACCTTTCATCATAGGCCTTGTTGACTCCTCTCCAAATGTAGCGTTTATGGTTGTGGCCAAAAAGCTCATTTTTGGTCTCATCACGCCAAATTACTTTGTGTCAGAAGGTTTGAGGCTTGACTTTGTGCTGTTTGGCGTATTGTAAGCGGGATACTTTTTGGCATTTGTGTAGCAATGGCTTTCTTCTGGCGACTCGACCATGCAGCCCATCTTTCTTCAAGTGCCTCCTTATTGTACATCTTGAAACAGCCACACCACATGTTTTCAGAGAGTCCTGTATTTCACCTGAAGTTATTTGTGGATTTGTCTTTGCATCCCGAACAATTTTCCTGGCAGTTGTGGCTGAAATTAGTTGGTCTACCTGACCGTGGTTTGGTTTCAACAGAACCCCTCATTTTCCACTTGATTAGAGTTTGAACACTGCTGATTTGCATTCTCAATTCCTTGGATATCTTTTTATATCCCTTTCCTGTTTTATACAATTCAACTACCTTTTCCCGCAGATCCTTTGACAATTATTTTGTTTTCCCCATGACTCATAATCCAGTCAGGAGTCCAGAAAATCATTGACCTTATATACACACACACTAATTACAAGAAAACAGATCACAGGTGAGGATGGTTACCTTTAATAGCCATTCAAACCCCTTTGTGTCAACTTGTGTGCATGTTATCAGGCCAAAATCACCAGGCTATGTAAACTTTTGATCATGGTCATTTGGGTAGTTTCTGTTGTCATTATGATTTAAAAAGAGTAAACACAGTTCACTGATTATAAATGGCTTCAGCCAAACACTAACCATGAGTGAAATAAAAGTTTTTGTGTTATCATTCATATTATCTGAAAAATGGCCAAAGAATAATATAATAATTTATTCATGCGTGATGTTTCGGAGTAAACAAACCCCTTCCTCTGACAAACAAATTGTGTGCAAACAAAACTTAAATAGGCATATAAAAGCCCTCCTCAAATAGTCTGCCAATGAGAAGGCAGTGTGTGCAAAATATACATGTGCTTACTGAAAGTGATTAGACTAAGCAATAAAAATGCATAACTGGTAGAGACATAAATAGTGACAAATAATAATGACAAATAATAAGAACAGGGGCTTCAGACCATAACTCCAGAGCTCCCAAATCCAAAGAGTCAAAGAACAAAAGCCATATAAATAAATAAATCGTAGACCCACGAAAATATCCGTAAACAAACACTGCCGACACGCTCGTGATCCCATTGGAGGGTTAGCGCACACCCTTAAAGGGACACTGTACCCCAATTTTTTTCTTACGTGATTCAGATTGAGCATGACATTTTAAGCAACTTTCTAATTTACTCCTATTATCACATTTTCTTCATTCTCTTGGTATCTTTATTTGAAATGCAAGAATGTAAGTTTAGATGCCGGCCCATTTTTGGTGAACAACCTGGGTTGTCCTTTTTGATTGGTGGATAAATTCATCCACCAATAAAAAAGTGCTGTCCAGAGTACTGAACCCCAAAAAAGCTTAGAGGCCTTCTTTTTCAAATAAAGATAGCAAGAGAATGAAGAAAAATTGATAATAGGAGTAAATTAGAAAGTTGCTTAAAATTGCATGCTCTTTCTGAATTACAAAAGACAATTTTTGGGTTCAGTGTCCCTTTAACTGATGTAGCAGAATGAGGAACAATCTACCCATGGACCAGTCAGTAGAGCCAGTAGCTATTAACATAACAAGCAAAAACACCAAACTACCACATAGCCAAATCACAGCAATAGCGGCTTCACTACTCACAGTGCACAGTGCAGATAAACATTGACTGCATAACAGCAGTATATTTCCCTTCAAAGCGAAGCGGGTCAGATGCTCATCCTAGTGTAAACCTCCACCTAGCGTCACTGGTCGTCAGGGAAACACAATGACGTCAATCGCCCGGCCAATCACTATTACGACAAGACTGCTGGGGACGTGGAAATAATATTGCACGTCGCCAACAAGATTGTAGCTTTTAAACATGTGAAAAAAGAAAACAAAAATACTAGTAGTCTAAGAAACATATATGGATAAAGAGAGCGGTGCGCTTCATAGAGTGGACCCGAATTACAGTAGTCAAATAGTGCATATATACACAAATATATTATGTGAGCCACACAGGGGCTGAGGCTCAATAATTGGGAGGTACTCCACTTAGAAAAAATATATAAAATACCTATACAACAACAAAAATTAAAAATAAAGAAATAGAATACCTATACATCAACCAAAATCATCACAGTGTTAGTACCATACCCTCACACTGGGGCTCCACACAAACCCCAATAAAGTTAAATACATATAAGTAAGGGGCTGAAGTGCCAAGGTAAAAGAGAATAATAGATGCCAACGACAAGGAAGTTGGTTTCTTATTCAAGCTGTTTCTTATTCGTGAAATTCTGTTTCTTATTCATGGAAGTTGGTTTCTTATTCAATTTTTTGTCAGACTGCTTTAAATTGACTTTAAAATAAAAAAATAGGTTTTATTAAAATAATGTAGTTACTTAGAGGTGGAATCTCTTTATATAACAATTAGATATACAAACTTGATAAAAGGGCATACGTTGGCACCAATACAAATATTACTATTTTTAATAAGTAACATATTTTCAAAGGGTTAATAACCATTGGGCCACTGATTTCACTATGAATATATACAGGGTAGATCCCCCTCCATACCATGCAATTGTTTTTAGCCTGGCCCAATGGTGTTTTTGGCACAGAAATTGATGCCAACCCTGGCATTGATAACATATTTCTCATTTTTGAATAAGTAACAGATACTTTCAAAGGGTTAATAACCATTGGGCCACTGATTTCACTATGAATATCTACAGGGTAGATCCCCCTCCATGCCATGCAATTGTTTTTAGCCTGGCCCAATGGTGTTTTTGGCACATAAATTGATGCCAACCCTAGCATAGGTGACATAATTCTCATTTTTGAATAAGTAACAGATACTTTCAAAGGGATAATAACCATTGGGCCACTGATTTCACTATGAATATATACAGGGCAGATCCCCTTCCATGACATGCAATTGTTTTTAGCCTGGCCTAATTGTGTTTCGGGCACAGAAATTGATGATAACACTGGCATAGGTGACATAATTCTCATTTTGAATAAGTAAAAGATATTTTTAAAGGGTTAATAACCATTGGGCCACTGATTTCACTATGAATTTATACAGGGTAGATCCCCCTCCATGTCATGCAATTGTTTTTAGCCTGGCCCAATGGTGTTTTGGCACAGAAATTGATGCCAACACTGGCATAGGTGCTCTAATTCTCATTTTTTAATAAGTAACAGATATTTTCAAAGGGTTAATAACCATTGGGCCACTGATTTCACTATGAATTTATACAGGGTAGATCCCCCTCCATGACATGCAATTATTTTTAGCTTGGCCCAATGGTGTTTCGGGCACAGAAATTGATGCCAACACTGGCATAGGTGACATAATTCTCATTTTTGAATAAGTAACAGATATTTTCAAAGGGTTAATAACCATTGGGCCACTGATTTCACTATGAATTTATACAGGGTAGATCCCCCTCCATGTCATGCAATTGTTTTTAGCCTGGCCCAATGGTGTTTTTGGCACAGAAATTGATGCCAACCCTGGCATAGATAACATAATTCTCATTTTTGAATAAGTAACAGATATTTTCAAAGGGTTAATAACCATTGGGCCACTGATTTCACTATGAATATCTACAGGGTAGATCTCCCTCCATGACATGCAATTGTTTTTAGCCTAGCCCAAGGGTGTTTTTGGCACAGAAATTGATGCCAACCCTGGCATAGATAACATAATTCTCATTTTTGAATAAGTAACAGATATTTTCAAAGGGTTAATAACCATTGGGCCACTGATTTCACTATGAATATCTACAGGGTAGATGCCCCTCCATGCCATGCAATTGTTTTTAGCCTGGCCCAATTGTGTTTTTGGCACAGAAATTGATGCCAACCCTGGCATAGGTGACATAATTCTCATTTTTTAATAAGTAACATATATTTTCGAAGGGTTAATAACCATTGAGCCACTGATTTCACTATGAATATATACAGGGCAGATCCCCTTCCATGACATGCAATTCTTTTTAGCCTGACCCAATTGTGTTTCGGGCACAGAAATTTATGCCAACACTGGCATAGGTGACATAATTATCATTTTTTAATAAGTAACAGATATTTTCAAAGGGTTAATAACCATTGGGCCACTGATTTCACTATGAATATCTACAGGGAAGATCCCCTTCCATGACATGCAATTGTTTTTAGCTTGGCCCAATTGTGTTTCGGGCACAGAAATTGATGTCAACACTGGCATAGGTGGCATAATTATCATTTTTGAATAAGTAACAGATATTTTCAAACGGTTAATAACCATTGGGCCACTGATTTCACTATGAATTTATACAGGGTAGATCCCCCTCCATGTCATGCAATTGTTTTTAGCCTGGCCCAATGGTGTTTTTGGCACAGACATTAATGCCAACCCTGGCATAGGTGAATATTTCTCGTTTTGAAAAAGTAACAGATATTTTCAAAGGGTTAATAACCATTGGGCCACTGATTTCAATATAAATATATACAGGTTAGATTTCCCTCCATGACATGCAATTGTTTTTAGCCTGGCCCAATGGTGTTTTGGGCACAGAAATTGATGCCAACACTGGCAGAGATAACATAATTCTCATTTTTGAAAAAGTAACAGATATTTTCAAAGGGTTAATAACCATTGGGCCACTGATTTCACTATGAATATCTACAGGGCAGATCCCCCTCCATGCCATGCAATTGTTTTTAGCCTGGCCCAATGGTGTTTTTGGCACAGAAATTGATGCCAACCCTGGCATAGGTGAATATTTCTCGTTTTGAATAAGTAACAGATATTTTCAAAGGGTTAATAACCATTGGGCCACTGATTTCACTATGAATATCTACAGGGTAGATCCCCCTCCATGCCATGCAATTGTTTTTAGCCTGGCCCAATGATGTTTTTGGCACAGAAATTGATGCCAACCCTGGCATAGATAACATAATTCTCATTTTTTGAATAAGTAACAGATACTTTCAAAGGGTTAATAACCATTGGGCCACTGATTTCACTATGAATATCTACAGGGTAGATCGCCCTCCATGCCATGCAATTGTTTTTCACCTGGCCCAATGGTGTTTTTGGCACAGAAATTGATGCTAACCCTGGCATAAGTGACATCATTCTAACTTTGGAAAAAGTAACAGATATTTTCAAAGGGTTAATAACCAATGGGCCACTGATTTCACTATGAATATCTACAGGGTAGATGCCCCTCCATGCCATGCAATTGTTTTTAGCCTGGCCCAATGGTTTTTTTGGCACATATAATGATGCCAACCCTGGCATAGGTGACATAATTCTCATTTTTTTAATAAGTAACAGATATTTTCAAAGGGTTAATAACCATTGGGCCATTGATTTCACTATGCATATATACAGGGTAGATCCCCCTCCATGACATGCAATTGTTTTTAGCCTAGCCCAATTGTGTTTCGGGCACAGAAATTGATGCCAACGCTGGCATTGGTGACATAATTCTCATGTTTGAATAAGTAACAGATATTTTCAAAGGGTTAATAACCATTGGGCCACTGATTTCACTATGAATATATACAGGGTAGATCCCCCTCCATGTCATGCAATTGTTTTTAGCCTGGCCCAATGGTGTTTTTGGCACAGAAATTGATGCCAACCCTGGCATAGGTGAATATTTCTCGTTTTGAATAAGTAACAGATATTTTCAAAGGGTTAATAACCATTGGGCCACTGATTTCAATATAAATATATACAGGTTAGATCTCCCTCCATGACATCCAATTGTTTTTAGCCTGGCCCAATGGTGTTTTGGGCACAGAAATTGATGCCAACACTGGCATAGGTGCTCTAATTCTCATTTTTGAATAAGTAACAGATATTTTCAAAGGGTTAATAACCATTGGGCCACTGATTTCACTATGCATATATACAGGGTAGATCCCCCTCCATAACATGCAATTGTTTTTAGCCTGGCCCAATAGTGTTTCGGGCACAGAAATTGATGCCAACACTGGCATAGGTGACATAATTCTCATTTTTGAATAAGTAACAAATATTTTCAAAGGGTTAATAACCATTGGGCCACTGATTTCACTATGAATTTATACAGGGTAGATCCCCCTCCATGTCATGCAATTGTTTTTAGCCTGGCCCAACGGTGTTTTTGGCACAGAAATTGATGCCAACACTGGCATAGGTGACATATTTCTCGTTTTGAATAATTAACAGATATTTTCAAAGGGTTAATAACCATTGGGCCACTGATTTCAATATAAATATATACAGGTTAAATCTCCCTCCATGACATGCAATTGTTTTTAACCTGGCCCAATGATGTTTTGGGCACAGAAATTGATGCCAAAAACACCATTGGGCCAGGCTAAAAACAATTGCATGGCATGGAGGGGGATCTACCCTGTAGATATTCATGGTGAAATCCGTGGCCCAATGGTTATTAACCCTTTGAAAGTATCTGTTACTTATTCAAAAATGAGAATTATTTTATCTATGCCAGGGTTGGCATCAATTTCTATGCCAAAAACACCATTGGGCTAGGCTAAAAACAATTGCATGGCATTGAGGGGGATCTGCCCTGTATATATTCATAGTGAAATCAGTGGCCCAATGGTTATTAACCCTTTGAAAGTATCTGTTACTTATTCAAAAATGAGAATTATGTTATCTATGCCAGGGTGGCATCAATTTCTGTGCCCAAAACACCATTGGGCCAGGCTAAAAACAATTGCATGGCATGGAGGGGGATCTACCCTGTAGATATTCATAGTGAAATCAGTAGCCCAATGGTTATTAACCCTTTGAAAATATCTGTTACTTATTCAAAAATGAGAATTATGTCACCTATGCCAGTGATGGCATCAATTTATGTGCCCAAAACACCATTGGGCCAGGCTAAAAACAATTGCATGTCATGGAGGAGGATCTACCCTGTATATATGCATAGTGAAATCAGTGGCCCAATGGTTATTAACCCTTTTAAAATATCTGTTACTTATTCAAAAATAAGAATTATGTCACCTATGCCAGTGTTGGCATCAATTTCTGTGCCCGAAACACAATTGCGCCAGGCTAAAAACAATTGCATGTCATGGAAGGGGATCTGCCCTGTACATATTCATAGTGAAATCAGTGGCCCAATGGTTATTAACCCTTTGAAAATATCTGTTACTTATTCAAAAATGAGAATTATGTCACCTATGCCAGTGTTGGCATCAATTTCTGTGCCTGAAACACAATTGGGCCAGGCTAAAAACAATTGCATGGGCTGAAGGGGGATCTACCCTGTATATATTCATAGTGAAATCAGTGGCGCAATGGTTATTAACCCTTTGAAAATATCTGTTACTTATTCAAAAATGAGAATTAGAGCACCTATGCCAGTGTTGGTATCAATTTCTGTGCCCAAAACACCATTGGGCCAGGCTAAAAAAAATTGCATGACATGGAGGGGGATCTACCCTGTATATATGCATAGTGAAATCAGTGGCCCAATGGTTATTAACCCTTTGAAAGTATCTGTTACTTATTCAAAACTTAGAATTATGTTATCTATGCCAGGGTTGGCATCAATTTATGTGCCCAAAACACCATTGGGCCAGGCTAAAAACAATTGCATGTCATGGAGGTGGATCTAACCTGTATATATTTATATTGAAATCAGTGGCCCAATGGTTATTAACCCTTTGAAAATATCTGTTACTTATTCAATACAAGAAATATGTCACCTATGCCAGGGTTGGCATCAATTTCTGTGCCTAAAACACCATTGGGCCAGGCTAAAAACAATTGCATGACATGGAGGGGCATCTACCCTGTATAAATTCATAGTGAAATCAGTGGCCCAATGGTTATTAACCCTTTGAAAATATATGTTACTTATTCAAAAATGAGAATTATGTCACCTATGCCAGTGTTGGCATCAATTTCTGTGCCAGAAACACAATTGGGCCAGGCTAAAAACAATTGCATGTCATGGAAGGGGATCTGCCCTGTATATATTCATAGTGAAATCAGTGGCCCAATGGTTATTAACCCTTTGAAAATATCTGTTACTTATTCAAAAATTAGAATTATGTCACCTATGCCAGGGTTGGCATCAATTTCTATGCCCAAAACACCATTGGGCCAGGTTAAAAACAATTGCATGACATGGAGGGGGGTCTACCCTGTATAAATTCATAGTGAAATCAGTGGCCCAATGGTTATTAACCCTTTGAAAATATCTGTTACTTATTCAAAAATGAGAATTATGTCACCTATGCCAGTGTTGGCATCAATTTCTGTGCCAGAAACACAATTGGGCCAGGCTAAAAACAATTGCATGTCATGGAAGGGGATCTGCCCTGTATATATTCATAGTGAAATCAGTGGCTCAATGGTTATTAACCCTTTTAAAATATATGTTACTTATTCAAAAATGAGAATTATGTCACCTATGCCAGGGTTGGCATCAATTTCTGTGCCCAAAACACCATTGGGCCAGGCGAAAAACAATTGCATGACTTGGAGGGGCATCTACCCTGTATAAATTCATAGTGAAATCAGTGGCCCAATGGTTATTAACCCTTTGAAAATATCTGTTACTTATTCAAAAATGAGAATT
The DNA here is from genome assembly GCF_027579735.1 of Bombina bombina. Classification (NCBI taxonomy): domain Eukaryota; kingdom Metazoa; phylum Chordata; class Amphibia; order Anura; family Bombinatoridae; genus Bombina; species Bombina bombina. The sequence continues at coordinate 112,281,980 of NC_069504.1, forward strand.
ATGTCACCTATGCCAGTGTTGGCATCAATTTCTGTGCCCGAAACACAATTGGGCCAGGCTAAAAACAATTGCATGTCATGGAAGGGGATCTGCCCTGTATATATTCATAGTGAAATCAGTGGCCCAATGGTTATTAACCCTTTGTAAATATCTGTTACTTATTCAAAAATGAGAATTATGTTACCTATGCCAGGGTTGGCATCAATTTCTATGCCCAAAACACCATTGGGCCAGGCTTAAAACAATTGCATGACATGGAGGGGCATCTACCCTGTATAAATTCATAGTGAAATCAGTGGCCCAATGGTTATTAACCCTTTGAAAATATCTGTTACTTATTCAAAAATGAGAATTAGAGCACCTATGCCAGTGTTGGCATCAATTTCTGTGACCGAAACACCATTGGGCCAGGCTAAAAACAATTGCAAGACATGAAGGGGGTTCTACCCTGTATATATTCATAGTGAAATCAGTGGCCCAATGGTTATTAACCTTTTGAAAATATCTGTTACTTATTCAAAAATGAGAATTAGAGCACCTATGCCAGTGTTGGCATCAATTTCTGTGCCCGAAACACCATTGGGGCAGGCTAAAAACAATTGCATGTCATGGAGGGGGATCTACCCTGTATATATTCATAGTGAAATCAGTGGCCCAATGGTTATTAACCCTTTGAAAATATCTGTTACTTATTCAAAACGAGAAATATGTCACCTATGCCAGTGTTGGCATTAATTTCTGTGCCAAAAACACCAATGGGCCAGGCTAAAAACAATTGCATGACATGGAGGGGGATCTACCCTGTATAAATTCATAGTGAAATCAGTGGCCCAATGGTTATTGACCCTTTGAAAATATCTGTTACTTATTCAAAAATGAGAATTATGTCACCTATGCCAGTGTTGGCATCAATTTCTGTGCCCGAAACACAATTGGGCCAGGCTAAAAACAATTGCATGTCATGGAATTGGATCTGCCCTGTATATATTCATAGTGAAATCAGTGGCCCAATGGTTATTAACCCTTTGAAAATATCTGTTACTTATTCAAAAATGAGAATTATGTCACCTATGCCAGTGTTGGCATCAATTTCTGTACCCGAAACACCATTGGGCCAGGCTAAAAACAATTGCTTGTCATGGAAGGGGATCTGCCCTGTATATATTCATAGTGAAATCAGTGGCCCAATGGTTATTAACCCTTTGAAAATATCTGTTACTTATTCAAAAATGAGAATTATGTCACCTATGCCAGGGTTGGCATCAATTTCTGTGACAAAAACACCATTGGGCCAGGCTAAAAACAATTGCATGGCATGGAGGGGCATCTACCCTGTAGATATTGATAGTGAAATCAGTGGCCCAATGGTTATTAACCCTTTGAAAGTATCTGTTACTTATTTAAAACGAGAAATATGTCACCTGTGCCAGGGTTGGCATCAATTCCTGTGCCTAAAACACCATTGGGCCAGGCTAAAAACAATTGCATGACATGGAGGGGCATCTACCCTGTATAAATTCATAGTGAAATCAGTGGCCCAATGGTTATTAACCCTTTGAAAATATATGTTACTTATTCAAAAATGAGAATTATGTAACCTATGCCAGTGTTGGCATCAATTTCTGTGCCCGAAACACCATTGGGCCAGGCTAAAAACAATTGCATGTCATGGAAGGGGATCTGCCCTGTATATATTCATAGTGAAATCAGTGGCCCAATGGTTATTAACCCTTTGAAAATATATGTTACTTATTCAAAAATGAGAATTATGTCACCTATGCCAGGGTTGGGATCAATTTCTGTGCCCAAAACACCATTGGACCAGGCTAAAAACAATTGCATGACATGGAGGGGGATCTACCCTGTATAAATTCTTAGTGAAATCAGTGGCCCAATGGTTATTAACCCTTTGAAAATATATGTTACTTATTCAAAAATGAGAATAATGTCACCTATGCAAGGGTTGGCATCAATTTCTGTGACAAAAACACCATTGGGCCAGGCTAAAAACAATTGCATGGCATGGAGGGGCATCTACCCTGTAGATATTGATAGTGAAATCAGTAGCCCAATGGTTATTAACCCTTTGAAAGTATCTGTTACTTATTCAAAACGAGAAATATGTCACCTATGCCAGGGTTGGCATCAATTTCTGTGCCTAAAACACCATTGGGCCAGGCTAAAAACAATTACATGACATGGAGGGGGATCTACCCTGTATAAATTCATAGTGAAATCAGTGGCCCAATGGTTATTAACCCTTTGAAAATATCTGTTACTTATTCAAAAATGAGAATTATGTCACCTATGCCAGTGTTGGCATCAATTTCTGTGCCCGAAACACAATTGGGCCAGGCTAAAAACAATTGCATGTCATGGAAGGGGATCTGCCCTGTATAAATTCATAGTGAAATCAGTAGCCCAATGGTTATTAACCCTTTGAAAATATCTGTTACTTATTCAAAAATGAGAATTAGAGCACCTTTGCCAGGGTTGGCATCAATTTCTGTGCCCAAAACACCATTGGGCCAGGCGAAAAACAATTGCATGACTTGGAGGGGCATCTACCCTGTATAAATTCATAGTGAAATCAGTGGCCCAATGGTTATTAACCCTTTGAAAATATCTGTTACTTATTCAAAAATGAGAATTATGTCACCTATGCCAGTGTTGGCATCAATTTCTGTGCCCGAAACACAATTGGGCCAGGCTAAAAACAATTGCATGTCATGGAAGGGGATCTGCCCTGTATATATTCATAGTGAAATCAGTGGCCCAATGGTTATTAACCCTTTGTAAATATCTGTTACTTATTCAAAAATGAGAATTATGTTACCTATGCCAGGGTTGGCATCAATTTCTATGCCCAAAACACCATTGGGCCAGGCTTAAAACAATTGCATGACATGGAGGGGCATCTACCCTGTATAAATTCATAGTGAAATCAGTGGCCCAATGGTTATTAACCCTTTGAAAATATCTGTTACTTATTCAAAAATGAGAATTAGAGCACCTATGCCAGTGTTGGCATCAATTTCTGTGACCGAAACACCATTGGGCCAGGCTAAAAACAATTGCAAGACATGAAGGGGGTTCTACCCTGTATATATTCATAGTGAAATCAGTGGCCCAATGGTTATTAACCTTTTGAAAATATCTGTTACTTATTCAAAAATGAGAATTAGAGCACCTATGCCAGTGTTGGCATCAATTTCTGTGCCCGAAACACCATTGGGGCAGGCTAAAAACAATTGCATGTCATGGAGGGGGATCTACCCTGTATATATTCATAGTGAAATCAGTGGCCCAATGGTTATTAACCCTTTGAAAATATCTGTTACTTATTCAAAACGAGAAATATGTCACCTATGCCAGTGTTGGCATTAATTTCTGTGCCAAAAACACCAATGGGCCAGGCTAAAAACAATTGCATGACATGGAGGGGGATCTACCCTGTATAAATTCATAGTGAAATCAGTGGCCCAATGGTTATTGACCCTTTGAAAATATCTGTTACTTATTCAAAAATGAGAATTATGTCACCTATGCCAGTGTTGGCATCAATTTCTGTGCCCGAAACACAATTGGGCCAGGCTAAAAACAATTGCATGTCATGGAATTGGATCTGCCCTGTATATATTCATAGTGAAATCAGTGGCCCAATGGTTATTAACCCTTTGAAAATATCTGTTACTTATTCAAAAATGAGAATTATGTCACCTATGCCAGTGTTGGCATCAATTTCTGTACCCGAAACACCATTGGGCCAGGCTAAAAACAATTGCATGTCATGGAAGGGGATCTGCCCTGTATATATTCATAGTGAAATCAGTGGCCCAATGGTTATTAACCCTTTGAAAATATCTGTTACTTATTCAAAAATGAGAATTATGTCACCTATGCCAGGGTTGGCATCAATTTCTGTGACAAAAACACCATTGGGCCAGGCTAAAAACAATTGCATGGCATGGAGGGGCATCTACCCTGTAGATATTGATAGTGAAATCAGTGGCCCAATGGTTATTAACCCTTTGAAAGTATCTGTTACTTATTTAAAACGAGAAATATGTCACCTGTGCCAGGGTTGGCATCAATTCCTGTGCCTAAAACACCATTGGGCCAGGCTAAAAACAATTGCATGACATGGAGGGGCATCTACCCTGTATAAATTCATAGTGAAATCAGTGGCCCAATGGTTATTAACCCTTTGAAAATATATGTTACTTATTCAAAAATGAGAATTATGTAACCTATGCCAGTGTTGGCATCAATTTCTGTGCCCGAAACACCATTGGGCCAGGCTAAAAACAATTGCATGTCATGGAAGGGGATCTGCCCTGTATATATTCATAGTGAAATCAGTGGCCCAATGGTTATTAACCCTTTGAAAATATATGTTACTTATTCAAAAATGAGAATTATGTCACCTATGCCAGGGTTGGGATCAATTTCTGTGCCCAAAACACCATTGGACCAGGCTAAAAACAATTGCATGACATGGAGGGGGATCTACCCTGTATAAATTCTTAGTGAAATCAGTGGCCCAATGGTTATTAACCCTTTGAAAATATATGTTACTTATTCAAAAATGAGAATAATGTCACCTATGCAAGGGTTGGCATCAATTTCTGTGACAAAAACACCATTGGGCCAGGCTAAAAACAATTGCATGGCATGGAGGGGCATCTACCCTGTAGATATTGATAGTGAAATCAGTAGCCCAATGGTTATTAACCCTTTGAAAGTATCTGTTACTTATTCAAAACGAGAAATATGTCACCTATGCCAGGGTTGGCATCAATTTCTGTGCCTAAAACACCATTGGGCCAGGCTAAAAACAATTACATGACATGGAGGGGGATCTACCCTGTATAAATTCATAGTGAAATCAGTGGCCCAATGGTTATTAACCCTTTGAAAATATCTGTTACTTATTCAAAAATGAGAATTATGTCACCTATGCCAGTGTTGGCATCAATTTCTGTGCCCGAAACACAATTGGGCCAGGCTAAAAACAATTGCATGTCATGGAAGGGGATCTGCCCTGTATAAATTCATAGTGAAATCAGTAGCCCAATGGTTATTAACCCTTTGAAAATATCTGTTACTTATTCAAAAATGAGAATTAGAGCACCTTTGCCAGGGTTGGCATCAATTTCTGTGCCCAAAACACCATTGGGCCAGGCTAAAAACAATTGCATGACATGGAGGGGGATCTACCCTGTATAAAGTCATAGTGAAATCAGTGGCCCAATGGTTATTGACCCTTTGAAAATATATGTTACTTATTCAAAAATGAGAATTATGTCACCTATGCCAGGGTTGGCATCAATTTCTGTGCCCGAAACACAATTGGGCCAGGCTAAAAACAATTGCATGTCATGGAAGGGGATCTGCCCTGTATATATTCATAGTGAAATCAGTGGCCCAATGGTTATTAACCCTTTGAAAATATCTGTTACTTATTCAAAAATGAGAATTATGTCACCTATGCCAGTGTTGGCATCAATTTCTGTGCCCGAAACACCATTGGGCCAGGCTAAAAACAATTGCATGTCATGGAAGGGGATCTGCCCTGTATATATTCATAGTGAAATCAGTGGCCCAATGGTTATTAACCCTTTGAAAATATCTGTTACTTATTAAAAAATGAGAATTATGTCACCTATGCCAGGGTTGGCATCAATTTCTGTGACAAAAACACCATTGGGCCAGGCTAAAAACAATTGCATGGCATGGAGGGGCATCTACCCTGTAGATATTGATAGTGAAATCAGTGGCCCAACGGTTATTAACCCTTTGAAAGTATCTGTTACTTATTCAAAAATGAGAATTATGTTATCTATGCCAGGGTTGGCATCAATTTTTGTGCCAAAAACACCATTGGGCCTGGCTAAAAACAATTGCATGGCATGGAGGGGGATCTACCCTGTATATATGCATAGTGAAATCAGTGGCCCAATGGTTATTGACCCTTTGAAAATATATGTTATTTATTCAAAATAGTAATATTTGTAGTGGTGCCAACGTATGCCCTTTTTTCAAGTTTGTATATCTAATTGTTATATAAAGAGATTCCACCTCTGTGTAACTACATTATATGAATCATATTATTATTTTAATAAAACCTATTTTTTTATTTTAAAGTCAATTTAAAGCAGTCTGACAAAAAAATTGAATAAGAAACCAACTTCCATGAATAAGAAACAGAATTTCACGAATAAGAAACAGCTTGAATAAGAAACCAACTTCCTTGTCGTTAGATGCCATAATTCATCTTGCCCCTCAGGGAATGCCGCTCACTAGTACAATGTAAAACTAAAAATCAATATACCAGGGAAGAACCCACTTATCAAATAAAATAGAAGGTAGAGAAAAGATTCCTGCCAATGTAAAGCTACTATTCCTGTAACCAAAATTTATTTTATTAACTAACTCTTTGGTATGTGGCTCTGGAGGATGAAGTCATGAAGTCACCGTAAGAGTGGTAAAGTGAACATGAAAATTAAAATTACACATGCATAGAATAAAAATCTTAAAATATAATTGAACAGACTAATACATGACAGAATACCAGCATGGAACACAATAGGGTCCCACAAACAGTATTGAGAGCAGACAAATATAGATTAATCTGGACTCTCGTAGACAGGATAAGGACTCTCCTCTACAGGATGAGGACTCTCATATGGGAAGATATTAAAGGAACTAGAACTCTCATTAGTAAAGATACAGGTGGAGGACTCTCATCATCTGTCCAGGTTTGTCCGTTGGGCAGAAAGGAAATCCTGGAGTGTCCAATCAGAGGTAACATTGTCACCCCGTATTGATGTTCAGTCCTTTGGGTGGCAGAGTTCCCAACTCAAAAATCCAACGTGTATATATATATATATAGTATATCAGATATGTATACACACAAACATATTTAAACATATCTATATACTTTGGAGCCCTTGCCAGTCAAACACTTTGCCATACAGTATTGTTGTGATATCGTTGAATCAAAAAGTGACATTTTTGGCCAAAAATAGAGCCTAAAAGGTCTCAGCTTAATGATTTTGATCAACCCCATAATGGTGTAATTTTACTTAATGAGCTTGATTCCATTCCTGATAGTAACAATAAAATCCCCTTTGAAGTACATGAAGATTTTTTTAGTATTACTAAATTGACATGAAAGTCAAAATTACATTTTCATAGTTGAGATAGAGTATGCAATTGTAATAGACTTTTCAGTTTAATTAATTCTGTTATGAAATGTACTTTGTTCTCCTGGTATCCTATGCTTAATAACACACCTAGACAGACACAGACTTAGCAAAACACTTCTGGTACCTACTCACCTACTTTTGCTCACCAGATCTACTGAGCTCTATTCCAGTGGTGCTCTGGAGCTGACTTTAAAGGGTTATTATACTGTAAAAAGAATACTAGTAGTCTAAGAAACATATATGGACAAAGAGAGCGGTGCGCTTCATAGAGTGGACCCGAATTACAGTAGTCAAATAGTGCATATATACACACATATATTATGTGAGCCACATAGGGGCTGAGGCTCAATAATTGGGAGGTACTCCACTTAGAAAAAATATATAAAATACCTATACAACAACAAAAATAAAGAAATAGAATACCTATACATCAACCAAAATCATCACAGTGTTAGTACCATACCCTCACACTGGGGCTCTACACACACCCCAATAACTGTAAAATTCTTTTTCCCTTTATCGATTTTCAATAACTTTTTATACTAGCTGCAGAGCATAGAATGCATGAGAAATTGCATTTGGAGGTTTATTTGTCGGACAGATAGTCAGCATGCTAAGGCACTGTGGCTGAGCTTTGTAGCAACCCAAGGGTTGCAGGTTCGATCCCTGGCGAGGTCCACTCACCCTTTCATCCTTCTGAGGTTTATAAAATGAGCAGCGCCTTGAGACCCTTACGGGTGATTAGCCGTGCTTTACAAGTACCCAATACATTTGTGTATATGAAATTTGTGCTTTAAAACCACAGCATATTACAATATGTTGAGCTTGCAGGTAAAATGAGATCTCTTTATGTTATCACTCTGTGTACACATGCCCAATACTTCAAGAGAACAATGGAAAATTATAATTTTATGAGTTATCTCTTCTAAGCCTCACCGGGAGTGTAATTTCTTCTGCTGTCTGTGTTTACATTGCCTGTCAATAGCCTGGACTTAAGTCTAGCAGCTTTCAGTATAGGTGGGGATAATAATAGGAGTAAAGGAGCTACTTGTAAACAATTTAATACACTCCGGCAAGGTAAAATGGATCATTGAGAACAAATTAAAGGGGATAATGTTTTTGTGTAAACTGTCCCTTTAACCCCTTTGCAGGGTTTAATCTAATCTTGTTGATCGTGTTTATTGGCTTTTTCTTGCACCCAAAATTTCTTTTTGACATTGGAATGATCACAATGCAAACAATAAATAGAGAGAGGAGAGAGATAAAGAGAGGAGAGAGAAGAGAGAGAAAGAGAGAGAAAGAGAGAAAAAGAGAAAGAGAGAGAGAAAGAGAGAGAGAGAAAGAGAGAGAGAGAAAGAGAGAGAAAGAGAGAAAAAGAGAAAGAGAAAAAGAGAGAGAGAAAAAGAGAGAAAGAGAGAAAGAGAGAGAGAGAGAGATGGTATTTTTTCTGTATTTTGATTCTGGTATAGGTAATCGACAGCCATTATCGTCCGTTAATGTTATGGAGACATGAAGATCAAATCGTGAGGCAATTATAAAATTTGGCTGAGTTTTGACTCAATAAGATTGTGATTGTTTTGGTAAAAAAAAAAAAGAAAAAGGCTGATCTTTTTTTTCCTACATCGAATAATAATTTTGCAAAGATTGGAATTGACCCCAAAGTTAAATGTAATTAATGGGCAATAATAAAATGTTCTGACACATTACATCATTTTCAGTTTGCACTTTTATGTCCATATAAATTTCCATCTGGAATTAGATCTAGTACGATTATTATTATTTTTTTTACCAGAATGCCCTGAATTCCTGTGGTATCTTAAGAATGTCACAGCTGGTAATTACAGCAGGTAATATTCAAAGAATTTTGACACCCCCTGCTAGCGGCTGATTGGCCGCAAATCTGCAGAGGGCAGAATTGCACCAGCAGTTCACAAGAACTGCTGGTGCAATGATACATGCCAACAGCGTATGCTGTCTGCATTAATCGATGTGCAGCAATGTGCAGCGGACATGATACGCTACTTCGTATCATGTCCGCTCACACATTGATAAATATACCCCTTAAACTGGACAACGTCCACCTGAAGGGCCTTAACACCAATGTGGACTGGCATTGCGTTATTTGATATGTCTTTTACGTCCATTGATACATTACGTATTAGCAAAACTCATATGTAGGTACATATGTAGTGATCTCATTGATTACTGTGGTGCATTGACTCTTGATATCCATATACTGTACATAGTATAGGTATTATGTGCATTTTTTAGAGTCACTCTACAAAGGATAGCGATATACAGCTACATAGCCAAAAATAATGTATGCCACCCAGTAATATGTATCTTTGAAACAACATAGAAAAGAAAGTAGGAACTCCACAATAAGAAATTCCCAAAAGTCTAGCGCCTAGATTTAGAGTTCTGCGGCCAAAGGGGTGCGTTAGCTACGCTGGCTTTTTTCTGGCCGCACCTTTTAAATACCGCTGGTATTTAGAGTTCACAGAATGGCTGCGTTAGGCTCCAAAAAAGGAGCGTAGAGCATATTTACCGCAACTTCAACTCTCGATACCAGCGCTGCTTACGGACGCGGCCAGCTTCAAAAACGTGCTCGTGCACGATTCCCCCATAGAAAACAATGGGGCTGTTTGAGCTGAAAAAAAACCTAACACCTGCAAAAAAGCCGCGTTCAGCTCCTAACGCAGCCCCATTGTTTGCTATGGGGAAACACTTCCTACGTCTGCACCTAACACTCTAACATGTACCCCGAGTCTAAATACCCCTAACCTTACACTTATTAACCCCTATTCTGCCGCCCCCGCTATCGCTGACACCTGCATATTTTTTTTAACCCCTAATCTGCCACTCCGTAAACCGCCGCTACTTACATTATCCCTATGTACCCCTAATCTGCTGCCCCTAACACCGCCAACCCCTATATTATATTTATTAACCCCTAATCTGCCCCCCACAACGTCGCCTCCACCTGCCTACACTTATTAACCCCTAATCTGCCGAGCGGACCGCACCGCTATTATAATAAAGTTATTAACCCCTAATCCGCCTCACTTCCGCCTCAATAACCCTATAATAAATAGTATTAACCCCTAATCTGCCCTCCCTAACATCGCCGACACCAAACTTCAAACATTAACCCCTAATCTGCCGACTGGAGCTCACCGCTATTCTAATAAATGTATTAACCCCTAAAGCTAAGTCTAACCCTAACACTAACACCCCCTAAGTTAAATATAATTTAAATCTAACTAAATAAATTAACTCTTATTAAATAAATTATTCCTATTTAAAGCTAAATACTTACCTGTAAAATAAATCCTAATATAGCTACAATATAAATTATAATTATATTATAGCTATTTTAGGATTTATATTTATTTTACAGGTAACTTTGTATTTATTTTAACCAGGTACAATAGATATTAAATAGTTAAGAACTATTTAATAGCTAAAATAGTTAAAATAATTACAAAATTACCTGTAAAATAAATCCTAACCTAAGTTACAATTAAACCTAACACTACACTATCAATAAATTAATTAAATAAAATACCTACAATTACCTACAATTAAACCTAACACTACACTATAAATACATTAATTAAATACAATACCTACAAATAACTACAATTAAATAAACTAACTAAAGTACAAAAAATAAAAAAGAACTAAGTTACAAAAAATAAAAAAATATTTACAAACATTAGAAAAATATTACAACAATTTTAAACTAATTACACCTACTCTAAGCCCCCTAATGAAATTACAAAGCCCCCCAAAATAAAAAAATGCCCTACCCTATTCTAAATTACAAAAGTTCAAAGCTCTTTTACCTTACCAGCCCTGAACAGGGCCCTTTGCGGGGCATGCCCCAAAGAATTCAGCTCTTTTGCCTGTAAAAAAAACACATACAATACCCCCCCCAACATTACAACCCACCACCCACATACCCCTAATCTAACCCAAACCCCCCTTAAATAAACCTAACACTAAGCCCCTGAAGATCTTCCTACCTTATCTTCACCATACCAGGTTCACCGATCGATCCAGAAGAGCTCCTCCGATGTCTTGATCCAAGCCCAAGCGGGGGGCTGAAGATGTCCATGATCCGGCTGAAGTCTTCTATCAACGGCATCTTCAATCTTCTTTCTTCCAGATCCATGTTCATCCCGCCGACGCTGAACATCCATCTTCACCGACGACTTCCCGACGAATGACGGTTCCTTTAAGGGACGTCATCCAAAATGGCGTCCCTCAAATTCCGATTGGCTGATAGGATTCTATCAGCCAATCGGAATTAAGGTAGGAAAATTCTGATTGGCTGATGGAATCAGCCAATCAGAATCAAGTTCAATCCGATTGGCTGATTCAATCAGCCAATCAGATTGAGCTCGCATTCTATTGGCTGTTACGATCAGCCAATAGAATGCGAGCTCAATCTGATTGGCTGATCGGATCAGCCAATCGGATTGAACTTGATTCTGATTGGCTGATTCCATCAGCCAATCAGAATTTTCCTACCTTAATTCCGATTGGCTGATAGAATCCTATCCGCCAATCGGAATTCGAGGGACGCCATCTTGGATGACGTCCCTTAAAGGAACCGTCATTCGTCAGGAAGTCGTCGGTGAAGATGGATGTTCCGCGTCGGCGGGATGAACATGGATCTGGAAGAAAGAAGATTGAAGATGCCGTTGATAGAAGACTTCAGCCGGATCATGGACCTCTTCAGCTCCCGCTTGGATGAAGACTTCAGCTGGATCATGGACCTCTTCAGCTCCCGCTTGGATGAAGACTTCAGCTGGATCATGGACATCTTCAGCCCCCCGCTTGGGCTTGGATCAAGACATCGGAGGAGCTCTTCTGGATCAATCGGTGAACCTGGTATGGTGAAGATAAGGTAGGAAGATCTTCAGGGGCTTAGTGTTAGGTTTATTTAAGGGGGGTTTGGGTTAGATTAGGGGTATGTGGGTGGTGGGCTGTAATGTTGGGGGGGGGGGGGTATTGTATGTGTTTTTTTTACAGGCAAAAGAGCTGAATTCTTTGGGGCATGCCCCGCAAATGGCCCTGTTCAGGGCTGGTAAGGTAAAAGAACTTTGAACTTTTGTAATTTAGAATAGGGTAGGGCATTTTTTTATTTTGGGGGTCTTTGTTATTTTATTAGGGGGCTTAGAGTAGGTGTAATTAGTTTAAAATTGTTGTAATATTTTTCTGATGTTTGTAAATATTTTTTTATTTTTGTTACATTAGTTAGTTTATTTCATTGTATTTATTTGTAGATATTGTATTTAATTAATTTATTGATAGTGTAGTGTTAGGTTTAATTGTAGGTAATTGTAGGTAGTTTATTTAATTAATTTATTGATAGTGTAGTGTTAGGTTAAATTGTAACTTAGGTTAGGATTTATTTTACAGGTAATTTTGTAATTATTTTAACTATTTTAGCTATTAAATAGTTCTTAACTATTTAATAGCTATTGTACCTGGTTAAAATAAATAGAGAGTTACCTGTAAAATAAATATAAATCCTAAAATAGCTATAATATAATTATAATTTATATTGTAGCTACATTAGGGTCTATTTTACTGGTAAGTATTTAGCTTTAAATAGGAATAATTTATTTAATAAGAGTTAATTTATTTTGTTAGATTTAAATTATATTTAATTTAGGGGGGTGTTAGGGTTAGGGTTAGACCTAGCTTTAGGGGTTAATCCATTTATTACAGTAGCGGCGAGATTCGGTCGGCAGATTAGGGGTTAATAATTGAAGTTAGGTGTCGGCGATGTTAGGGAGGGCAGATTAGGGGTTAATACTATTTATTGTAGAGTTATTGAGGCGGGAGTGAGGCGGATTAGGGGTTAATAACTTTATTATAGTAGCTGTGAGATCCGCTCGGCAGATTAGGGGTTAATAAGTGTAGGCAGGTGGAGGCGACGTTGAGGGGGGCAGATTAGGGGCTAATAAATATAATATAGGGTCGGCGGTGTTAGGGGCAGCAGATTAGGGGTACATAAGGATAACGTAGGTGGCGGTCGGCAGATTAGGGGTTAATTATTGTAGGTAGCTGGCGGCGACGTTGTGGGGGGCAGGTTAGGGGTTAATAAATATAATATAGGGGTCGGCGGTGTTAGGGGCAGCAGATTAGGGGTACATAAGGATAACGTAAGTAGCGGCGCTTTGCGGTCGGCAGATTAGGGGTTAATTATTGTAGGTAGCTGGCGGCGACGTTGTGGGGGGCATGTTAGGGGTTAATAAATATAATATAGGCGTCGGCGGTGTTAGGGGCAGCAGATTAGGGGTACATAAGTATAACGTAGGTGGCGGTCGGCAGATTAGGGGTTAAAAAAATTTAATTGAGTGGCGGCGATGTGGGGGGACCTCGGTTTAGGGGTACATAGGTAGTTTATGGGTGTTAGTGTACTTTAGAGCACAGTAGTTAAGAGCTTTATAAACCGGCGTTAGCCCAGAAAGCTCTTAACTACTGACTTTTTTCTGCGGCTGGAGTTTTGTCGTTAGATTTCTAACGCTCACTTCAGCCACGACTCTAAATACCGGCGTTAGAAAGATCCCATTGAAAAGATAGGATATTCAATTGACGTAAGGGGATCTGCGGTGTGGAAAAGTCGCGGCTGAAAAGTGAGCGTTAGACCCTTTAATGAGTGACTCCATATACCAGAGGGCGGTAAAAACCAGCGTTAGGAGCCTCTAACGCTGGTTTTCACGGCTACCGCCCAACTCTAAATCTAGGCCTAGGTAAATCCAGCACAACTGTAAAATTTAATAAATTCACAAAAGCCTATATGTCAAAAACGATATAAATATTTATTTAATTAACTGTATGAACAAAACACACATTCACATTCATACAGTGGATCCCGCACAAAAAAGTGGTATAAAGTACTGGCCAAAAATTATCTGGTGCACCAGGGAAAATAGACGGTAGTCAGTCCATTTAAAAATTGCAGATATTTGTAATCCAACAGGTGCAGCATTAATGCAAAATAAATGCAGTTATACAGTCCCCGGTGTATAAAGACCAGTCACTTCAGACTTAAACCCCAAATGTTACTGAGTGAAATAATTGCGTTGAAGGCATAGCATAGGAGGAGCAGGGAAAACACGTGTCTTTATTCACAGGTACTGTTTCCTCTTCAAACAGTAATATTCAGTGCACAGATGCATATCACATATTCTACCTGTATTTATTCACGCGGTCGCTCCTCCTAGCTGCATCACTATCAAAGCGTCCAAACCTCAGGGGTAAGTCAGGATGAGCAGGGAATCCGCTGTAAAAGGCTGCAGAGCACGACGAGTCCAAACGCTCGTTTCGCTCCTTCAGTCAGTGCCGAGCGAAACGAGCGTTTGGAGTCGTGCTTGGCAGCCTTTTACAGCGGATTCCCTGCTCATCCTGACTTACCCCTGAGGTTTGGACGCTTTGATAGTGATGCAGCGACCGCGTGAATAAATACAGGTAGAATATGTGATATGCATCTGTGCACTGAATATTACTGTTTGAAGAGGAAACAGTACCTGTGAATAAAGACACGTGTTTTCCCTGCTCCTCCTATGCTATGCCTTCAACGCAATTATTTCACTCAGTAACATTTGGGGTTTAAGTCTGAAGTGACTGGTCTTTATACACCGGGGACTGTATAACTGCATTTATTTTGCATTAATGCTGCACCTGTTGGATTACAAATATCTGCAATTTTTAAATGGACTGACTACCGTCTATTTTCCCTGGTGCACCAGATAATTTTTGGCCAGTACTTTATACAACTTTTTTGTGCGGGATCCACTGTATGATTGTGAATGTGTGTTTTGTGCATACAGTTAATTAAATAAATATTTATATCGTTTTTGACATATAGGCTTTTGTGAATTTATTCAATTTTACAGTTGTGCTGGATTTACCTAGACTTTTGGGAATTTCTTATTGTGGAGTTCCCACTTTCTTTTCTATGTTGTTTCATATGTACCTTTTCTAGGAAGCACCTGTTCTTAAGTGACTCAATTTATTAACCAAGTAGTGTGCAACTCTTTTCCTGTTTCTTTTTGTCTACTAAATATGTATCTTTGACTGACTTTGGATATACCTATCTGTAGACTCGGATTCATAAAAAAGAAGTGTGATGTTTTTACGCATATTTAGTGAACAGGTTTAGCTTTATGACCATAGTTGTATGTCCCTCCAATTGTATATCCAATATAATGTAGATACGCTGTATATTACGATTCTAGACGGTTTTAGCCGGACAAAATTCTTGTTAGTATGAATATGAGGACTAATGATATATTTGGTGTGCTAGAATGCATTGACAGATTCAGTATTTATTCGTTAGATGTTAGACTCTTATGTCGATGTAGTTTCATCTGTTTCATGTCCCTTTTTTGACTATACAGCGATGAGAGAAGGTGTGTCATACGCGTCACAATAATCAAGTATGTGATAAGCACTATGTTGATATATGCAATGTTATTTTTTGCTTGTATTTCAGGTTATATCTGTCACGGGGTGTAATGTTTACTTTTTGTCACCATGACTACGTTTTGGCATTTTTTTACACTGGGGGAGGGGTTTATTGTCTTTATATGGTTTGTGTATCACTGTACAAATGTTAGACTGATGAAGGGGTGAACACCCCAAAACGTCACTTGTTTTGGAATAAATATTCACTATTCTATAATTCCAGAGAGTGCTGATTATTGGATTATATACGTCTGGCTATTTAGCACCTTGGCGGAAGCATTATTTGGTTTGTGAGAGTGCATCTACCTGACTGTCTTATATATGTATATATATATATATATATATATATATACAGTATATATATATATATATATATATTTTTTAAATAAGCACTTTAAAAAAAAGAAAAATTCTTGATTGAGTTAATTTATGTTTTTACTATTAAAAACATTTTATAAGTGAGGCATTAACATTAGAATTATACAAGAATTGAACAAGGATTGGGCAAGGGGCAATACACAAGGCAAATACTTTTGTAATATTATGTTTCATATACCTTTTGGTTTTCTTATGCAATTGCTACTGTAATTCTGTGGTTTATGTGTTTAACTGGTTCCCAATTTTGTAAAAATGCTCAATATATTCATATTCCTTTTTGCTACCTCTTGTCTCTACAACAAACTACATTATTCAATTACTCCTCCTCCCTCTCCACCTGCACTTCACTAGCCCATCTCTCTTAAATTCACCTTACTTTTGTACTCATGAACTTTACCTATTCCTAAACACTCTCTCCCCCCTGCAGCTCGTCTCAAAAGCAGTCTCACTACTGCAAATCTGTATCTCATCTCATGTCACTCTCCCTCTTGCTTTTACTTACTGCTGGTGACATCTCCCCTAATCCTGGTCCACAACCACTGCCAAGCTGTGCACATCCATGTGTACCATCCCATAGACTCAGAAAACAAAACTCTGCAAAACCTTACTCACATTCCTCTTGCATCAAAAGCCACTACGCCTTTCACTTGCGCACTCTGGAACTCTCGCTCTGTTTGCAACAAGCTCACTTCTATACATGACCTCTTTCGGTCTGTCACAATGGACTGATTCTCCCACTCACAAAGATGGTCACTCTCTTGACCTGGAGGCCTATTTGTCATAGGTCTTGCGGACTTGATCCGACAGTGCAGATCAGGTCCCCAAGACCTCGCTGAATGCGGGGAGCAATACGCTCTCCGTATTCAGCATTGCACTAGCAGCTCACAAGAGCTGCTGGTGCAATGCCGCCCCCTGCAGATTCGCGGCCAATCATCCGCCAGCAGGGAGGTGTCAATCAACCCGATCGTACTCGATCGGGTTGAATTCCGGCGATTTCTGTCCACCTCATCAGAGCAGGCGGACAGAGTTATGGAGCAGCGGTCTTTAGACCACTGCTTATAACTGCTGTTTCTGGCAAGCCTGCAGGCTCGCCAGAAACACGGGGCCTAAAGCTCCATTCGGAGCTTGATAGATAGGCCCCATCATCTTTAGCTATCGATGCACTCTCTCAAACTTCACAAACTCCCCCTTTCTTCTTTCTGACCACCATCTCCTTACTTGCAACATATCATCCCTTCCTACAACTCTCCCTCCTTCTACTCCTCACACCAAACTTCACAGAAGCATTATGTCTTTAGATCAGCAACAGCTTGCTAATTCCCTCAAACCGCTCCTCTCATCCTTCTCCTCCTTCTCCTGCCCTGAACAATCTATCTGCCACTTTAATTCCATCCTTATATCCATCCTTAACAATCTCGCCCCTCTTACCATTGCTCGGAAATCACACACTCATCCTCAGCCCTGGCATACTCCTCTGACACGGTACTTACGCAGATGTTCCCGTACTGCTGAACGGTACTGGAGAAAATCTCAGAGTTCAGCTGATTTTCTTCATTGCAAATTCATCTTGAACTCCTACTATTCTGCCCTTAATCTCCATAAGCAACACTACTTCTCTACTCATCTCTAATCTTTCTTCAAACCCAAAACGTCTGTTCTCCACTTGCAATACTCTCCTCCGCCCTCCCCCACCCCCTAATACAACTTCTCTGTTAGCTCAAGACTTTGCCAGCCACTTCAATAACAAAATTGACTCCATCAGAAATGAAATCAGCTCTTAACATAATACCATTCCCCCCCCCCCCTCAAATGCTCTCACTCAACCACAACCCACATAACCTGAAACTTAGCTCATTCTTCCCTGTTACTGAGGAAGAAGTTTCGGCACTTATACTGCGCTCTCACCTCACTACCTGTCCCCTTGACCCTATCCCCTCACAGCTACTCCCCTCCCTTTCTGCTACCCTTACCCCTATACTAACACACATTTTCAACCTCTCCCTCAGCACCGGTATATTTCCCTCATCGCTGAAACATGCACTGGTCACACCTATCCTCAAAAAACCTTCCCTTGATCCTACCTCCCCAACCAACTACTGCCCTATTTCCCTCCTCCCTCTTGCCTCAAAGCTTCTCGAAAAACTAGTATATGCACGCCTATCCCATTTCCTTACGTTAAACTCACTTCTTGACCCACTGCAATCTGGATTTCATCCCCATCACTCCACAGAGACAGCTATTGTTAACGTTACCAACGACCTACTTACAGCAAAATCAAAAGGCCACTTCTCTCTACTTATCCTCCTTGATCTGTCAGCCTTTGACACTGTTGACCACCCTCTTTTGCTCCAAATCCTCCAATCCTTCGGCATCTGTGACACAGCCCTTTCATGGCTCTCTTCCTATCTGTCAAACCGTACCTTTAGTGTAGCCTTCTCTGGGGCCTCCTCTGCCCCGTCACCACTTTTTGTCGGAGTACCGCAAGACTCTGTCCTCCGTTCCCTTCTCTTCTCAATCTACACGTCATCACTAGGTTCCCTAATAAAGTCCAATGGTTTCCAATATCATTTGTATGCCGATGACACCCAAATCTACCTCTCTGCACCAGACCTATCTACTTCGTTGCTAACCCGTGTCACTAACTGTCTTTCTCACATCTCTTCCTGGATGTCCTCTCACTACCTCAAGCTAAATCTCTCCAAAACTGAGCTCCTCATTTTCCCCCTTCTTCAAAAATCTCCACCCCCAATCTCTCTATAACTGTCGACAACTCCATCATTACCGCTACCCCGCATGCCCAATGACTCGGGGTCACATTTGACTCAGATCTTTCTTTCACTCCTCACATTCAGTCCTTGGCTAAAGCCTGCCGCTTCCACCTTAAAAATATCTCTAAAATTAGACACTTTCTTAGACAAGACACAACTAAGATTTTAATCCACTCTCTCATTCTTTCCTGCCTCGATTACTGCAACTTTGTCCTCTCTGGTCTCCCCACCTGCCGCCTAGCTCCTTTACAATCCATAATGAATGCCTGCAGACTCATCTTCCTTACACGTCGCTCTTCATCTGCTGCTCCTCTCTGCCAATCCCTTCACTGGCTTCCTCTTATCTCCAGGATCAAACACAAAATTCTCACTCTGACATACAAAGCCCACAACTGCACTGCTCCCCCAATATCTCAGACCTTGTCTCCTGTCCCCTTCGCTCTGCTCATGACCTCTCCTCCTCTCTGGTTACCTCATCGCACTCCCGTTTACAGGACTTCTCCAGACTGGCTCCCATCTTGTGGAACTCTCTGCCTCACCCCACAAGACTCTCCCCTAGTTTTGAAAGCTTCAAGAGCTCCCTAAAGACTCTACTGTTCAGGGATGCATACAACCTATGCTAACCTTACTTTATAACAGTTCCACTCCTCCATTGCTATCCCCTGACCCCCCTTAGCATGTAAGCCTAAGAGTCCAGCTGTTTGTAGATAACCTTCTTAAGAGCTGACTACAAAAGTGCAACTCTTGGCAGGGCCCTCTACCTATTTGATCCCTATAATTGTTTTGTTGTACTCCCCCTTTGTTTATAGTGCTGCAAAATCTGTTTGCGCTCTACAAATAACCGATAACAATAATAATACTATAGGGGATTCTAAACACACAGGGAATTAATTAGTGAGTGTTTGTTCTGGAGAGATTCTGATGATGGGGATTTTTTCTTTTGCAGAAAAGAACTAGAGTGGGTGTATTCTGGGAGTGGGCATTAATGCTTTTGTCCAATTAACCTCTATATCACAATGCTGTTCAGAGTTTATCAGTATCACATGTAGAAAATGCACAGGATTTTTTTTATTTGGCATCAAGCACTGTCTCTAAATGTTTTTATTAAAGAATTAAAGTTCCTGACAAGTCGTTCTTGACCTCATCAAGTTCTCACAGTCTAAAAGTCACACAAACTGTAGGGTCAGATGGTGCAATCTGTATGCAGCAGCCCATGGACCAAGGACAAGCACTGCTAATAGAGATTCCCCCACCCGGCTGCTCTCTAGGGGGCTCCTGCTTTCCCATGCATTCACACTGCACGGTGCAAGTAACCGACTCAGAGCCTCCCTTGTAACAACTGAAGTTTCAGCCACCCTTGAGGGAGGGAGAACACTAACAGACAGGGTGGGCCAGGTACACATGAGAGAAGGCAGCATTGGAGACTTTGAGACCCCAGAGTGGTTGCGCAATGCAGGGCTAAGACAACCGGCCCCTTAATCCTAACTTTCTTGTGATGCTTGCTATATGAGTACAGGCAGTCCTATAGATAGTAGGCAGCAATGATGTGTAGTGAGGTCAGAGGCTGGTGAGGCACTAGCTGTAATAGCCCTAGAAACACATATATGAACCTGATAGAGGTAGATTAAATTTACCATTAAATTGGCAGGTTGCACAATGATGATTAGCATACTTTACAACACACGCATACAGGTAAGAAACTAATTCTATTCTCATTATATAGGCAAATGCAGCTCCACTATTTATACTCATTCAACACAAATGAAAAATATAGTGCATGGTCTTACGCAGACACATACAAAAACATTAATGCAGACATACTCACACAGACTCACACACACCAAGACACTCACACATGCTCTCTCATACACACACACACACATGAACACACTCTCACACACACTCTTATATACAGACACACTCTCACTCTCATACACACACAAACACAATCTAATGCACACCCACACTCACTCTCATACACACACACAATCTAATGCACACCCGTGCTCACTCTCATACACACACACACACACACACATGAAAACACTCTCATACACACATACACAATCTAATGCCCATGCTCACTCTCATACATACACACATGAACACACTCTCATACAGACACACACACACACACTTTCACTCTCATACACACACACAATCTAATGCACACCCGCACTCACTCTCACACACACACACACACACACACATACACACACATGAACGCACTCTCATACAAACACACGTATACACAGACACACTCTCACTCTCATACACATATAGAAAAAGACAGGAGTCCAGCACAACTAGTACAACACACTGTGCCTGCTGCAGGGATCGAGAGGTTCCCAAGATTCCAAAAAGTGCAAGAAGGCAGCAGCACCAGTAATAAAGTCTTTATTTAGGACAAGAGAAAAGATAAACATGACGTTTCGGGGCTCACCACTTAAGCATGTGTATAATTTTTACAAGGCAATTTCATTCCATTTATACCCTTCAGGTGTGTACATTTACAGGTGTATCTAACAAAAATCACCACTAAACACTGCCACCTACTGGTGGAAAATTATCATTACAGCCTGAATTATTTACATAAAAATTCTAATCATATTAAGTAACCGAATGAGATGGATAGTGGATTCACATACAAATCTTATTTACCATTTAAAGATCTTTTACATCGATATTGCTCTCTTTGAAGCTAGTAAATAAAGTGATAAAAACCTTATAAAAATAAAGACCAATCCAAGTCCCTATTCAGACCCCTAGGGTGGAAAGTATCTAGTTTGAAAATCCAGAAAGCCTCCCGTACTCTCATATGCACACACACACACACACAATCTAATGCACACCCATGCTCACTCTCATGCACACACACATGAACGCACTCTTATACACAAACACACTATCAATCTCATACACACACATGAACACACTCACACACACTCGTATACACAGACACACTCTCATTCCCATACAAACACACACACATACAATCTAATGCACACCCATGCTCATTCTCATACACATACACACACACGGTTTGTCACAATGGACTGACTCTCCCACTCACAAAGATGGTCACTTCCTTAACCTGATCTTTAGCTATCGATGCACTGTTTCAAACTTCACAAACTCTCCTTTTCCTCTTTCTGACCACCATCTCCTCACTTGCAACATCTCATCCCTCCCTACAACTCTCTCTCCTTCTACTCCTCACACCAAACTTCACAGAAGCATTATGTCATTAGATCAGCAACAGCTTGCTAATTCGTTCAAACCTCTCCTTTCATCCATCTCCTCCTTTTCCTGCCCTGACCAATCTATCTGCCACTACAATTCCACCCTTACATCGACCTTGACAACCTGGCCCCTCTTACCATAGCTCGGAAATCACAAACTCATCCTCAGCCCTGACATACTCCTCTGAAACGTTACCTATGAAGATGTTCCCGTACTGCTGAGCAGCACTGGAGAAAATCTCGGAGTTCAGCTGACTTTCTTCACTACAAGTTCATTTTGAACTCCTACTATTCTGCCCTTAATCTCTATAAGCAACATTACTTCTCTACTTCTTCTCTGCCCACCCCCACCCCCTAATACAACTTCTCTGTCAGCTCAAGACTTTGCCAGCCACTTCAATAACAAAATCGACTCCATCAGAAATGAAATCAGCTTTCAACATACTTCATTCTCTTACCCCCTCAAATGCTCGCAATCAACCACAACCCACATAGCCATAAATTTAGCTCTTTCTCCCCTGTTACTGAGGAAGAAGTTTCTGCACTTACACTGTGCTCTCATCTCACTACCTGTCCCCTTTACCCTATCCCCTCACAGCTACTCCCTCTTTTCTACCTTTAACCCTATACTCACACACATTTACAACCTCTCCCTCTGCACTGGTATATTTCCCTCATCTCTGAAACATGCACTGGTAACACCTATCCTAAAAAAAACCTTCTCTTGATCCAACCTCCCCATCTAACTACCGCCCTTTTTCCCTACTCCCTCTTGCCTCAAAGCTTCTCGAAAAGCTAGTATATGCACACCTTTCCCATTTCCTTACATTAAACTCCCTCCTTTATCCACTGCAATCTGGATTTCATCTCCATCACTCCACAGAGACAGCAATCATTAAGGTTACCTACTTACAGCAAAATCAAAAGGCCCCTTTTCTCTGCTTACCCTCCTTGATCTGTCCACAGCCTATGATACTGTAAACCACCCTCTTTGGCTCCAAACCCTCCAATCCTTCGGCATTTGTGACACAGCTCTCTCGTGGTTCTCTTCCTACATGTCAAACTGTACCTTTAATGTAGCCTTCTCTGGGGCCTCCTCTGCCCCGTCACCACATTCTGTTAGGGTACTGCAAGGCACTGTCCTTGGTCCCCTTCTCTTCTCAAGCTACAATTCATCATTAGTCCAATGGGTTCCAATATTATTTGTATGCCGATGACACCCAAATCTACTTCTCTGCACCAGACCTATCTCCTTCTTGCTAACCCGTGTCACTAATTGTCTTTCTCACATCTCTTCCTGGATGTCTTCTCACTACCTCAAGCTAAATCTCTCCAAAACGGAGCTCCTTATTTTCCCCCTTCTTCCAAAATATCCACCCCCAATCTCTCTATAACTGTTGACGACTCCATCATTACCCCTACCCTGCATGGCTGATGTCTTGGGGTCACACTTGATTTAGATCTTTCTTTCACTCCTCACATTCAGTCCTTGGCTAAATCCTGCTGCTTCCACCTTAAAAACATCTCTAAAATTAGACATTTCCTTACACAAGAAACAACTAAGATTTTAATCCACTCACTCATCCTTCCCCACCTTGATTACTGCAACTCTGTCCTCTCTGGTCTCCCTAGCTGCTGCCTAGCTCCTTTACAATCCATAATGCATGCCTTTGCCAGGCTCATCTTCCTTACACATCGCTCTTCATCTGCTGCACCTCTCTGTCAATCCCTTCACTGGCTTCCTCCTGCCTCCAGGATTAAAAACAAAACAAAAAATTCTCACTCTGACACACAAAGCCCTCAACTGCACTGCTCCTCCCTATATCTCAGACCTTGTCTCCATATACTTTCCCTCCCATCCCCTTCGCTCTGCTCATGACCTCCTACTCTCCTACTCTCTTGCTACCTCCTCACACTCCCATTTACAGGACTTCTCCAATTTGGCTCCCATCTTGTGGAACTCTTTGCCTCACTCTCCCCTAGTTTGGAAAACTTCAAGCGCTCCCTAAAGTCTCTACTGTTCAGGGATGCATACAAACTACACTAACCTTTCTTTATACCAATTCCTCTCCTCCATTGCTATCCTCATGAACCCCCTTAGCGTATAAGCCTAATAGCCATGCTGTTTGTAGATCACCTTCTTTAGAGCTGACTACAACAGTGCGACTCTTGGCAGGGCCCTCTACCCGTCTGATTAAATAAATGTTTCCTTGTATTCCACCTATGTTTATAGCACTGCAGAATCTGTTGGCGCTCTACAAATAACCGATAATAATAATAAAATAATAGTAATACACAAACACACTATCAGTCTCATTCACACACACATGAACACACTCACCCACACATACTCTTATAAACAGACACACTCTCCCTCTCATACACACACGAACACACTCTCATACAAACACACACACTCTCATACAAACACACACACACTCTTATACACAGACACATTCTCACTCTCATACACACACACACAAACACACAATCTATTGCACACCCATGCTCACTCTCATACACAGACACACAATCTATTAAACACCCGCGCTCACTCTCATACACAGACACACAATCTATTGCACACCCAAGCTCACTCTCATACACACACTGTATCGCACACCCACGCTTACTCTCATAAACAGACACAGGCCCGCAAGACCTCACTAAATGCGGAGAGCCATAATCTCTCCGCATTTAACATTGCACCAGCAGCTTACAAGAGCTGCTGGTGCAACGCCGCCCCCTGCTGACTCGCGGCCGCCAGCAGGGAGGTGTCAATCAACCCGATCGTACTCGATCGGGTTGATTTCCGGCGATTCCTGTCCGCCTGCTCAGAGCAGGCGTACAGGGTTATGGAGCAGTGGTCTTTAGACCGCTGCTTCATAACTTGTGTTTCTGGCGAGTCTGAAGACTCACCAGAAACACGGCCCTTCAAGCTCCGAATAGAGCTTGATATGGGCCACACAATCTATTGCACACCCACGCTCACTCTCATTCACAGAAACACAATCTATTGCACACCCACGCTCACTCTCATACACAGACACACAATCTATTGCACACCCACGCCACGCTCACTCTCATACACAGACACACAATCTATGGCACACCCACGCTCACTCTCATACACAGACACACAATCTATTGCACACCCACGCTCACTCTCATACACAGACACACAATCTATTGCACACCCACGCTCACTCTCATACACAGACACACACTCTATTGCACACCCACGCTCACTCTCATACACAGACACACAATCTATTGCACAGCCTCGCTCACTCTCATACACAGACACACAATCTATTGCACACCCTCGCTCACTCTCATACACAGACACACAATCTATTGCACACCCACGCCACGCTCACTCTCATACACAGACACACAAACTATTGCACACCCATGCTCACTCTCATACACACACTGTATTGCACACAGGAGCTTGTAACTGTGATCAGAGTTTGTAGTTAGACAGGAAGCTACAATTCACAGTCTTTTATCTGTGCTGCTGTCCTTTCAATCTTCCAGTCGTCACATGTACTTTTTTTTTTTATCCAAGTGGATCCAACATTTATTTTTTTCTTATTGCAAGAAACTGACTGAAGCTGTTTGTCAGGAACTATAATACATAACAAATAAACTTCCTATTTCATAATGTTATTTCAAATGATGTGAAACCCAAAAATGTTCTTTTGTAATTCAGACAGAGAATACAATTTAAAAATAAGTTTTGGGGATATGACAAAATTGAAATTTTTCAGACATAATGACATTTTGGGTATATTTCCTAATGCTGTTTTACTATTTTAATTTTGAGGCTCAACTCCAAAATTCCATACACTACAGCTAGCTAAAGCATTTGTGAGACTCTTACTAAAAAAGGAAAAGCCTTGGTTTATTAAAGCTAGATTACATTACACTGAATTTGAACTCAAGATCTTCCTATATAATCCCCACTACCACCCTTGTTCATTTTGTACTGAGATAATGAGAAGAAACCTCAGCTCCTTTTTCATTTTATGCATTGGCAGCATCTGGTAAAACTTAGTTATGTAATTGATGTCACTTGCTATAAAGAAATGCACAAATGCAGTTATGCTACCTCACTTGTGAGGCCCTATTTAGGAAGGCATTTTAACTCCTTGTTTAAAAGATTCATTTGAATTGAGAATTCAGATGATCACCAAGCAATACTAGTACTAGTGAGATAGGTTAGTACTTATAGCCCCTTGCACAACTTCAATTAACATAATAGATTTTATGAAAACTTATAATGGTGTAGCATTTCCCTGAAAAATGTATGTAATAACTGTAAATGGCTATAGTCTGCACAATGGTCCAAAGGAAGGGAGGTTTACTGTATAATCCACAATCTAGTTGCATACTGTATTTCCAGTAATGTGTCTCAGGCCTTTACTGATGCTGGTTGCTTTTTGGTTGCTTTTAAGGAAAGCTTCATGTATTAGCATGTCCCAAGCCAGCAACTTGAGGCCTTATTCATCACCATCTACTCTCTCATCTATTGTGTTATATGATAAGATTTTGGCCAGCTTTCCTACATTGTACTTGTTGGAGTTGTATACCTCCAAGCTTAAAGTGGCCCTATCCATACTGGCCAGAAATATAGGTTGCTCAGCATGGATAAAGCACAGGTGAAATGGAACATCATTTTGATGAGTTATTTCATGCACAGAGCAAGCTAAAATATTAAATAAAACACCTTGAAGGTAAACTCATCTTAATTAATAACATTTGACAACATTAAAGTTCTTGATAGAATTTATTGGGTGCTCATAACCACAAGGGACGTACACTCATGCTCCTTCTTTATGTCTTGTTAGTAGAAGCAGGGGCCATTTGCTTACATCCAAACATCAAAAGTTTCCCTACAGACACTGGACAACATTACAGACAAGGCTGTAATCTCCACTTAAAGGAACGGTCAAGTCCAAAAAAACCTTTCATGATATAAATAGGGAATGTAATTTCAAACAACTTTCCAATTTACTTTTAGCACCAATTTTGCTTTGTTTTCTTGGTATTCTTAGTTGAAAGCTAAACCTAGGAGGTTCATATGCTAATTTCTTAGACCTTGAAGACTGCCTCTAATCTGAATGCATTTTGGCCACTAGAGGGTTTTAGTTCATGCGTTTCATATAGATAACATTGAGCTCATGCACGTGAAGTTACCCTGGAGTGAGCACTGATTGGCTAAAATGCAAGTCTGTCAAAAGAACTCAAATAAGGGGGCAGTTTTCAGGAGCATCGATACAAGGTAATCACAGTGGTAAAAAGTGCATTTCTATAACAGTGTTGGTTATGCAAAACTGGGGAATGGGTAATAAAGGGATTATCTTTCTTTTTAAACAACAAAAATTCTGGTGTTGACTGTCCCTTTAAAGCAGCATTAGATTAGTTTTTTTTTACATAGATGTTCTGGGAAAAAAATGCCTAGGAAATCACTTTTCCTTTTAGCAGCCCCCCCCCCCATTCCACTGAGCTTATCGAGCCGGAGCTCCCTCCTTGCCCCTTACCTCAAAGTCCAGGACTCAGTCAGGACTCACTCAACTCAAGTAACATTTCAAATAAAGAGAGAAAAATTCTAATAAAAATTCGGACTGGCAACACTGTGACAGTGCCACGGCGGCTCCACCTCCCTAAGGCGGTGCCGGGCCCTCGGTCAGCTTAGCTAAAAACTTACTAAGTAAATATATCACTAATGGCTGGCTGCTAGTCAATAACTTGGGTAATCATTTTTTTTTTAACACAGTGAGGACTCCCAAGTCCCCACTGTTCCTGTCCTGTGTTAAAAATAAAATTTGATTACCCAAGATACTGACTAGCAGCCAAACCCTAATGATACACTGGGGACGGTCCTGTAATTTCTGAGATAATCAAGATTATACTGTTTGTCATGATCATGATGTAAAATGTGTGCACAAGTGTTTTTTATATTAGTTTATCGAATATGCAGCATGCAACATGTGGCAAACCTAGCCACTTCTGGACTATAACGTAAGAAAGCTTGTCTATAGGCTGTATATTGTGCTATGTAGATGTGACAGACCCTTCTGTCAGCACTGAAAGAGTTAACTGTGTTCAGTTTTAGCCTCAGCTATTGTGCACTGTCATTAATGTTATTGATAAACAGTCCATTGTTTAATCACCCTCAGAGAGCAAATGCTTAGGTGATAAGAAAAGCCAAATGTATCTTGTGTTTAAATTGTTATCAGCTTAAGCAAGGTAAATCTATTGTATCATGTCAAGGGTGTGTTCCCTTCATCTAATGTACAACATTCTTTCAACCCCCCTTCTGGGGGGGGGTCAGACCTGCATAAATACTGGGCATATGAGCCTTAATAAAAGTCATTCTGTTTTAAACCTGAAAACTGGCTGGGTTGTGAATTGCTGATTCCCTATGCAGGACATTGTTCCCTGGTGTTAACCCTTGGTATCCGGTTGGTACCGTTACAATTGGTGGCAAGCGACGGAATGAACCTTATCGCCCAGAAGAGCAACTACACAAGCCAGGGACCGAAGTGAATGGAGATGGATTATTCTAAGCTAAAGAGACAAACGTTAAAGGAACTGCTAGAAGCCAGGGGAAAGATAGGCAGCAGCAAACCCAAGGCTATATTAATTGCTGAGCTGATGGAGGGAGACAGAGCTCGCAGCGCTATGCCTCCAGCAGCCATGGAGGAGACCCTATACCAGAGGGAAATGAGGACCAGGCTGGAATTTTTACCCCAACCTGTACCACGGGATATGCTATCCGTGGTAATGGCAGATGTGCAGGAGTACGTGATGGCACACAGTCCGCGGAATGCATCCTCCCGAGCAGAATCCATTTTGGACGCACTCAGCAACCCAGTAAGACCTAAAATCCCATACCATGCATTTAAAATGTTTTGTGAGGAGAAGGATGAGATCGATGGGTATTTACAGGATTTTGAGAGACTGTGCGAGTTACATGATTTGGAGCAGTCCGTATGGGTGCCGGTGCTAGCAGGCAAGCTAGCCGGTAGGGCAGCGGAAGCGTATCGCGCTGTACCCAGGGAGGACAGCAAGGATTACGCTAAAGTGAAGAGAGCGATCTTGGAAAGATATGCCATTACCTCAGAGGCATACCGGCGCAAGTTTAGAGGCCTGCGCAAGCCAGAAAGAGATTCACATGCAGAGTGGGCCCACAAGCTGGATCAAGCATCTCAAGGGTGGATACAGGCCAGCCAAGCTACCACCATGGAAGAATTGCGACAACTGATGCTGTTGGAGCAATTCTTTAACGGCTTGTCCCCAGAAGCCCAAGAATGGGTGAGAGATCGAAAACCCCTCACCTTAACCGAAGCAGCCAGATTAGCAGACCAGCATTTTGATGCCAGGAGGCACCATGGACTACAGCCTAACAACGGACGGGCGAATATACAATGCCACACCTGCAAGCAGTGGGGACATATGGCACGTGAGTGCACCCAAAATCGGAGCAGACAAGCTTGGAACCAGGTCAGACAGAACCAGGCCCCAAGGGCGGCTGCTCACCATTACCAAACGGAGCCAGCCGCTCATGAGGTGTTGAGCACCCAAGCCGAGGAACCCCTGGGAATTCTGCATGAGGTGATGTCGGTCCGGGCCGCCGATAACTGGCAACATCCCCGCCAGCTGGGGACCGTAGAGGGGAAGGAGGTCCAGGGACTTCGGGATTCGGGAGCTACTTTAACCCTGATAGCTCCCCATTTGGTGCCGGATACAGTACACACGGGCGGATCCGTGGCAGTACGAGGAGCAGGGGGAGCGGTATACCGATTGCCCACTGCTAGAGTGGAGTACAGACCCCCAGTCACCCCAGCAGCGGCCAGTTACCAGCCCCCGGCGCACCGCTATACTACGCGGCCTCTGGCCACGAACTACCCTCAGAGAGCCCGGTTCAATTCGCGGGGCTACTCACAACCTATTCGGTGCTTTGGATGTAAGCGACTAGGGCACAAAAGACCAGAGTGTCCCCTAAACGCAGCAAATCAAGCACAGTCCTGGAGAAGACCCGCCGGCGGAATCCCACATAATCCTCAGCCTGCGGCCCGCTACGTAGAGGCGCCAGAATGCTGGGGCAGCCTACATGAAGCAGACCCCGTGCAAGCTGCCCACCGGAATAACCGGCAGCGGGTTAAAGTGAATGGGAAGGAGGTCAGTGGTCTACGGGATACTGGTGCTACCATGACCTTGCTTCAAGAGAACTTGGTGTCTGAGAAACAGCACACTGGAGACACTATGGCTGTGAGGGTAGCAGGGGGCACTGTGTTCCGCCTACCTGTTGCCAGGGTACATTTGGATTGGGGAGTGGGCGCTAGACTTGTGAATGTGGGGGTCAAGAAGGACTTACCTGCTGATGTTCTCCTTGGAAATGACTTGGCCCCCCCTTGTTTCTGCCTATGCTCCCATGGATCCCGCTGATGTTAACCCTGTGACTACCCAAGCCCAGTCCCTCTGGGAAGAGACGCTTCCATGTTTGGGGTGGGGGCAGTACTGAGCCAAGTTGGAGCAGATGGCGGAGAACACCCCGTAGCTTACTTGAGCCGAAAGTTGTTGCCCCGGACATCCCCAAGCCGATCCGTTGGGATCAGACTGTGTATGCCGGCTTGGTTCTGGGGGAGCATTGTGGCAAACCTAGCCACTTCTGGACTATAACGTAAGAAAGCTTGTCTATAGGCTGTATATTGTGCTATGTAGATGTGACAGACCCTTCTGTCAGCACTGAAAGAGTTAACTGTGTTCAGTTTTAGCCTCAGCTATTGTGCACTGTCATTAATGTTATTGATAAACAGTCCATTGTTTAATCACCCTCAGAGAGCAAATGCTTAGGTGATAAGAAAAGCCAAATGTATCTTGTGTTTAAATTGTTATCAGCTTAAGCAAGGTAAATCTATTGTATCATGTCAAGGGTGTGTTCCCTTCATCTAATGTACAACATTCTTTCAACCCCCCTTCTGGGGGGGGGTCAGACCTGCATAAATACTGGGCATATGAGCCTTAATAAAAGTCATTCTGTTTTAAACCTGAAAACTGGCTGGGTTGTGAATTGCTGATTCCCTATGCAGGACATTGTTCCCTGGTGTTAACCCTTGGTATCCGGTTGGTACCGTTACACAACATAAAAATTGTATATTGCATGCTGCATATTAGATAAACTTTAATGGATCTGGACTCTCTGCCTCTGGATTGATGATCAGGAATGGAATAATGTTGTCAAATGTCAATATAAAGGACTTACCTCTGCAGCAGTGGCAAGTGTCCTCTCAAGTCTCTGGTCATCGTCTTCTCCTGGGCTGCTCACTTCTTCCTCGTGCTTGTGACTGTTCTTGTCAGGACAGTTCCTGCCAGCTGTTCTGTTCCACTTCCCGCCTTAGCACTGTCTGCTCCGCCTTCTTCCTGTCTTGTGTATTCTACAGCAGTCAGTGTACTGTGTGAGGTCACATGACAACTCCGCTCATGTTCTCCTAGTGTTGTCAATCACCAGGAATCTGACCAGCACGGTTGGCTCCCCCCCAAGGAGGCAGCTATGAGAGCTGATTCTATTGGTTACATATTGGATGCACTGAGCTTCCAACAACCAGTGGGTGGTGCAGGATGACCTGCTCACTGCCTCTTCCACTTGCTTAACATGCAAAAAAAAAAAACTTTTTCTTTGCCCATAATGACATATAAGGCACTGCCTCCCCTGACTGCATGTCCCTGGTAGATAGTCGGATTGTACTCATATAGCAAGCAACTACTAGAATGATAATTCAGCAACTGCCTCTTGTGCTCCACTGGTTCTGTCACCCCCTTCTCAGTAACAACTGCAGCGTCATTCTTTACCATCTGAGAGAGGATGTGCAATGGATGCACGGCAGCTATGGTAGGTGATAGGTAAGAGTCACTATTTTATTCGGATAAGGAACACCGCTCTTACTGAGGTTCTAAAAAGTGCTGCCCCCTTCCAAACTGATGCCCTAGGCATGTGCTTTGTCTGCCTAGGCAGTGATACGCCCCTGACTCATACACATATGCATACGATCATACATATTTGCCACCTTTGAAATTAGTTTCAAGGCGTGGATTAATAGCATTGCAAATTTCAGAGAGTCTTTATATTTGTTTAACCACATGATTATGGATAGGCACTTTAGGCTACATGTTCTGATTAGTAACAATAAACAGCTTAGGAACTACATAGCTTGTAGTTCTTGTAAATATTATTGTGCTATAAATTACAACTGGAAAACTTGTATGCTTGGAAATGTCATCTCATCAAAAGTCCAGTTATAAAGCAATATAGTTTTAAAATAAAATAAAAATAGTCTAAAAAATAAAATACAAGTGTCAAAACTCACATACCCTCTAACAGTGTCAGTATAAAACCCTAGCCATTAATTGACATTCCCTCCCCTTAGTATACAACATTTCCTCATTGTTTTAATAACCTTTTCTTGTGAGCTGCTGGTGCAATGCTGAATATGGAGAGCGTATTGCTCTCCCCATTCAGCAATGTCTGTCGGACCTGATCCGCACTGTCGGATCAGGTCCGACAGACATTTGGTAAATTGGCCTCATGGAATTTAATAGGAATCTTGCTCAGTCAGTGCATTAATTGACAATGTTTCCTGCAAAATATTTCAGCCGTAGTTTGTGCACTCAAAATAGTGTTAACTTCTGAGTTGAATTTTAATCATATGGGTAAAAATGCCTTTCAATTTCATTAGTAAATTGATTTACTCCTGTAGCCAAAGTTATAGTGTTATATATCACAGTTGCTTTTACAATTCATGCTTGAAATCTTGTAAACGTTTTAAAGAACATTTTGCCAGAAATCTGCTGTGCAGCTGGCAGTGTGTGCAGCCCGTGCCTGATGCTTTATGCATTAATTACAGTTAGTCCAACAGTTTAGGCATGGAAATTGTGAAAGCCAAATAAATAACTTGTTTAGAATCCAAGCAGATTTTTTTTTATACTTGCTAAAGTGCCATGATAAACATCAACTGATGCAGTATAAGGGCTGGAAGAGGAAAATGACAAATTAATGGAACAGAAAAAGAAAGATGTCCCAAGTCATTTAGTTCAAGAGACTGATCAGAAATGTTGACTTTATTCATTTTGAATTAATTATGAAACTCATCATGATATCACCAATATGAACTGTCATTCACTGCTCTACTGCTTATGCACCAGCTGTAAAAATTATTTCCTCTCCAAAATGTTTTTATAGGCAGTTATTCAGACTTATCGTTGGATAATTATGTGCACTGTAACACATGGTTACCATTAACCTAAATATCCACGTAAATCATTTGGACTGGATTATGAGTAGCTCTAACTGTGCTCGACTTTAGATTTTTGTGCTCATTGGATACCGCGCGTATTAAAAGTTTTGCTCGCTCGCTCGCTAACCTGGTGCACGCAAAGAGCTAAAGTTATAATATCGCAATTGCGTTAAGGTATTCTCCCATAGACTTCAGTGGAGCATGAAAAGTGGAAATTAAACTAACACCCTACTCTTGCTCAAGCCTGATAGGGTTTTCTCAAGTGTGCTAACCTGACATGAAAATATGTATATTTCCCATTCCAATGTTCTTTGCATAGCAGAATATGTTCTATTTATTCATAAATACATATTTCTACATATATCTGATGTTTGTTTTGTAAATTAGATATCTATACCCATATGTCTAGATAATTATATATATATATATATATATATATATATACTGTATATATATATATATATATATATATATATATATATAAAACAATATCTATTTATAAATACTTAGAACATATTTCTCTATGTGAAGAACATTGGAATGTGAAATATTTACAGTAAATACATACACCAAGATAACAAGTTTTGTGGTATACCAGGAGCGTAAATAATGCACCTAATCTAATACCCCTATAAAAACAAAAAAGCCCCCCAAAATAAAAACACCCCCTAACCTAACAATAAACTACCAAACCAACTTAAAAGGGCCTTTTGTAGGGCATTGCCCTAAGTTAAACAGCTATTTTACCTAAAAATTACAAAGTCCCCCTAACAGTAAACCCCCCACCCAACCAACCCCCCAAAATAAAAAACCTAAGTTTAAAAAAAAACTAAGCTACCCATTGCCTCTAAAGGGGCATTTCTATGGACATTGCCCTTAAAAGGGTATTTAGCTCTTTTACTGCCCATCCCTAATCTAAAAAAAAAAAACACCCAAAAAAAAAAAAAAAGACCTAACACTAACCCTAGAAAATCTACTTACAGTTCCTAAAGTCCAGACATCCATCTTCATCCAGGCAACGACATCTTTATCAATTGCAGGGGCATCTCCTATCTTCATCCTGGTGACGCAGAGTTGTGGAGGCATGGAGCATTTGAACAGCCAATAGGATTTAAGTAGCTCTCATCCTATTGGCTGATTTGAAAATGTCAGCCAATAGGAATATGTATACAAATATATATTTAGACATGTATATATATAAATATATATATATATATATATATATATATATATATATATGTATCTCTATGTTAAAGCCCTTTGTAGAGTTTTTTTTTTTTTAACATGTTTTCAGTGAAGAACTGATAAAAGAGTACGTGTGTTAGCACTCACTATGTCATGGTTAGTTTACAAACTCTCCACAATGGGAGAAAATAAAATGTAACTTTTATTAAAACTTACAAATTATTCAGAGAGGTCAACCAAATAATGATGATACAAGCACAGATTAATACAAGCACAGGTTAATACTAATGAAACATATATTAATGAAAAAAATCTTTTGTGTCAAAATTAAATATAGTATATCCCAATGGGTGGGTTTTATGCTTAAAGGGACAGTAAAGGTAAAATGTTTCTTTCATGATTAAGATAGAGCATGCCGTTTTAATAACATTTCCAATTTGTTTCATTCTCTTAGTATCTTTTTTTAAAAAAGCACACCCAGGTAGGCAAAGGAGCAGCAATGCACTACTGGGAGTTAGCTGGTATTGGTGGCTGCACATATAAGCCTCTTATTATTGGCTCACCTGATGTGTTCAGTTAGCTCCCAGTAGTGCATTGCTGCAATTTCAAAAAAGGATACCACGAAAATAAAGCACATTTAATGATAAAAAAATAAATTGGACAGTTGTTTAAAAATGTATGCTCTCTCTGAATCATGAAAG
This sequence comes from Bombina bombina, assembly GCF_027579735.1. Classification (NCBI taxonomy): domain Eukaryota; kingdom Metazoa; phylum Chordata; class Amphibia; order Anura; family Bombinatoridae; genus Bombina; species Bombina bombina. The sequence continues at coordinate 112,317,255 of NC_069504.1, forward strand.
AAACATTTTGGGTTTCATGCGCCCCTTTAAGTTTCATTGAAATAGTATAGCATAGAACTCTACTACTTTTTAGATAAAAATCTATTTATCTGTGATAGTGGAAACCATCCTGGGGTAAAGAAACCTGTCCAGATACCTGTATCTGTATAATGTCCTATGTTTTAGAATCCTTGAAAACTAATTTTCTAAACTTTTATACATATATTTATAGAGTTTATCTAATGTTATCATATGACATTTTTTGATAAGCTAAATATGTTTTTTATATGTGATTTATTGTTTAATTAAGGGTAAAGAAAACGGACTGTGTTCTATTTAGTAGCCCCTTCTTAAGCATTTCCTAGTTTATTTATATATCCTTGTGAATACATTCTCCATAATTATACATAATATTCTCAAAAATGATACGATTGCTCATGCCTAGTTGATGGGTAAAGACACCAAGGCTACCATTCTAATCTCTTAAACTTACCAAGGGGTTTATTTAAAACTATTCCCACTAACCTAAAAGGGCCACTAAAGCTAACATTAAACTGTCATGATTCAGATAGAGCAGGTAATTAAAAAAACCAAAAAACTTTCCAATATACTTCTATTATGAAAACATGCACATTCTTTTTATATTCACACTTTCTGAGGATATGCAACAGTGCACAGTATATACGTATATTCCTTTTGTGATTGGCTGATGGCTGTCACATAATAGAGGGTTAGGGAAAATTAATTTGCCAGAAAATATTCTACTGCTCATTTTAAAGCAAGTGCTATTGAATTGTCTTTGTGTAGTGTATTTATCAAAAATTTAAATTCTACAGTTTTTAGTGGTCCTTTAATAGTGTTTTTTTTTTTATAAAACAGGATAAGATACTTATATAAGCTTATCTTAAAGGGACATTAAACTTTAATTTTACAAAATTATGTAATATTATCCTAACAACACCGTCAAAAACGAAAGCGATGTGAGAGATTTAACTTATCTTCCGCTCCTCACCAGCCTCTTCTGGTTCTGTGTTTTTTTCAAAAGTGTGTCACGGCCACTCTATCTAATCGAAGCATGCCCGATCGCGACATTGAACTGAATGTAGTCTGTGATTACACAGTGCACCCATGAGGCACTTTTGAGAAAAAGAGATCTGAAGAGGCTTGCGAGGAGCGGAAGGTAAGAATACCTTTGGAGGGTTAAATCTTTCACATCACTTTTGTTTTTGAAGGTGTCGCTAGGATAATGTTACATAATTCTCACATAGTGCAGAATTATGTAACATTATTTTTTATGTTTACTGTCCCTTTAATCATTAAAATATACCCCAATTGTATGCAGCTTGTTGACTTCCTGTTCATAGCAATTATAATCCATTGGAAGAGCCACATACTGAATCAGTAAACCTGCTCAAATTATTTAATAATATAGCAACACGAAAAATAAAACGAAATGAGATGCAGGAGGTATTGTCGGCTTTTCAAGGGAATTTTTATGAGGATTTTCACAGACTTCCATGAAAGCCAAATTACTAAGACCAAACACTTTGTTGCAATCATAAATACATATTCTGATTATTGCAGTCTGATAGGATTCTGATTATTGCTGTACAGCCACAATACAAATCTTTAAAATTCGTAGTATTTTTGATTTACTGTACATCATCAAATTATTTTCTGAACAGCTCTATTTCCTACACCTGATTCCAGGATTTTTTTTTTTATTCATTAGAACAGTAGTTTTCCTAGTAATAGTGCAACACCAATTAACCCTCTCTTGTTAATTTAGCCACTTAATGTACCTGTCTGTGTCATATGAAAACTAATTAACGCTCACTATAAATCAGAATGGCCCACAGAAAAAATAAACTTTCTAAACGTATCGTTTAGCTTACATAACCTCAGTGCATTTGTCTCTATGTGCAGTACAGTTCATGACACCCCCACTGCAACTAATCACCCTTATAGACACAAGAAACGTTTTTCAACAAAAGATATCAAGTGAATGAAGCAAATTAGATAATAGAAATAAATTGAAAAGTTGTTTACCATTACATGTTTTTCCTAAATCATGAAATTAAAAAGGAGGATTTCATGTCCTTTTAATAATTGCTCTGTAATCATGATCCTCTACTGGAAATGATCCCTATGTCACACTCCACTCATGACTAATATCCAGTGGAAGACCCTAAGGACTCACATTCACAAGTAATTTCCTTCTGTAATCATCACTTCACTGATTTTCCGTTGTTTCTGTATTCTTAGCAAAACTCTTCTCTAGATACAAACATGAAGATCTCTGTCTTAAAGGAACATGAAAATCAAAATTAAAGTTTCGTGGCTCAGACAGATCAGCAGTTTTAAAGTACTTTAAAATTAATTTCTATGATCAGATTTAGTTTGTTCTCTTAGTATCAAAGGATAACAAGATAATTAAGCAAATTAGATAAAGGAAGTAAATTGCAAGTTGTTTAATTTTGCTTGCTCTATCATTAAAGTTTATTTTTTTACTGTTCTTTTAAGTCTTAGTCCCTGTTGCTTGGGGAGCATGGCTTCTATATGTACTGTGGATAATCTGCTACAATACTTCTCCACCTGGCAGATGCAGGGCAGATGACAATTAGGAGATGGGTGACATTACCCTTAGAATTATTGATAATGTAGAGAGTGATATTGTTAGCTTCTGCACAGAACACACTGTCAGGAATGCCACTGACAATATGGGGCCCATTTATCAAGCTCCGGATGGAGCTTGAGGGCCCGTGTTTCTTGCGAGCCTGCAGGCTCGCCAGAAACACCAGTTATGAAGCAGCGGTCTAAAGATCGCTGCTCCATAACCTGTCCACCTGCTCTGAGCAGGCGGACAGGAATCGCTGCAATTCAACCCGATTGAGTACGATTGGGTTGATTGACACCCCCCTGCTGGCGGCCGATTGGCCATGAATCTGTAGGGGGCGGTGTTGCACCAGCAGATCACAAGAGCTGCTGGTGCAATTCTGAATACGGAGAGCATATTGCTCTCCGCATTCAGCGAGGTCCGACAGACCATTGTTAAATAGGCCCCTATGTGTTCAAGTTCACCATCCCTATTCCTGGCTGCTAGTCAGCGTCAGTTGGAGGGATTTCTTAAAGGGGCACTGAACCCAAATTTTTTCTTTTGTGATTCAGATTTTAAGCAACTTTCTAATTTACTCGTATTATCAATTTTTCTTTATTCTCTTGGTATATTTATTTGAAATGCAAGGATGTAAGTTTAGATGCCGTCCCATTTTTGGTGAACAATCTGGGTTGTCCTTGCTGATTCGTGGATAAATTCATCCACCAATTAAAAAGTGCTGTCCAGAGTACTAAACTAAGAAAAAAGCTTAGATGCCTTCTTTTTCAAATAAAGATAGTAAGAGAACGAAGAAAAATTGATAATAGGAGTAAATTAGAAAGTTGCTTAAAATTGCATGCTCTATCTGAATCACAATTTTTTTTTGGGGTTCAGTGTCCCTTTAAACAGGAGTGACAGTGACAAAAGTATACTTGAAAACAACAGGGACCAGAGATTCAAGAGTCAGGGGAAGAGCAGACGGCAGGCAAGGCAAGGCTGTTAAATAATCTGAGGTTAGGGCAGCAGCTGGAAAGACAAAGTTGTTAAACAATCCGAGGTCAGGGCAGGCAGCTGGCAAGGCAAGGTCGTTAAATAATCACAAGGTCATGGCAGGCGGCTGGCAAGGCAAGGTCTTTATAGAATCCAAGGACATTATAGAATCCATGGTCAGGAAAGGCCAAAATATGAACAGGCTGAGGACGAGGATTAAGTGCTAGGTTGCTGGAAACTGGCCAAACAAACAAGCAACGAAAAGACGAACTGACATTACTTATAAAGGCCAAGGGGCATAACTAGAACCAGGTGAGCAATAAATACGGTTACCTGTATAAGTGCATAAGCAAAGTATTCTGTGACGCCGACCACTAGGAAGACGAGAACATCTGCCACATTGCCAGACCTAGGAACATGTCAACGCTGGCACTGCACATGAACACATAGCTGTGTGACCCAGATGACCAGAGATGAGCACCTGCCATCCAGGAAGGTAAGTAACAGTACACCCTCCTAAAAGGTGCCCTCCAGACACCTCCCGGACAATCTGGATGAGCCAAATGAAATGCCTGAATGAGGGCATCTGCTCTCCCAAGAGCACTCCTCAGGAATATACCATTGCCAGTGAATTTAGTACTCATGTTTGCCAGTATGAAACCTGGAATCTGCATCATATTCACACTTTCCATTCACAACAACAGGCACAGGAGGAGAGGGAGTATGGGAAGGGAAAGGGTTAGAGACACATGGTTTGAGGAGCGATTTATGAAATACAGGATGGATCTTGTAGGAGGCAGGCAGTTGGAAACAATATGTCACAGGAGTTATCTGAACTAAAACAAAGAAAGGTTCTACAAATCTGGCTCCCAATTTCTTGGTGGGACAAGTGAGTCTCAAATTTTTTTGTGTGTAGCCTTACTTTAACTCCTACACAGTAAACTGGAGTATATTGATGTCTACAATCAGCAACTGTTTTCATAGTCTCCTGAGCAAGGTTATGTATATTTCTCAATTTTTGTAATCGGTTTGATACTTCAGGCATAGACGATGCAGCCAGAAGAGCAGGCAAGACTGCTGGATGCAGGCCATAACAGCAGTAAAATGGATTAAAAGTAGAGGAGTCATTCTGGGCAAATCCACAATGAAATTCATGGCTACTTGTCACAGATACCAGACTGCCAAGGCTACTCCCACCAGCCCTACTCCTTGTTAACTCCTTTTTACTTCAGATTTGGCCCTTTCATGGCTTATATGATCGCTCAGACTTTTCCTACTGCCTGTTTTGTGGTTTGTACATCCTAATGGAAGAGCTGATCTCTGACTGACTAACCTCTTTCCGACTGGCCGGGCTCCTGGAACTTCCGGTCGGCTGCAACACCCTGGACACCCACTAACCTATACCCCAGGTTGCTCCAGAGACCTTTTGCCCCAGAGATCCTCTCTTTTGGGGATTGGTACTCCCTAGGGAGGGCAATAGATGGGGTGATTGCCGGAAGGGAGCTCCCTTGCATACTTGGGGTTTTGGACCCCCCTACAACCCATACTTTCCCTGGCTTCTCCAGTGTACGTTGGATCAACTGCTGCTCCGGCCACCAGAAACGGATCATGTCACTTTTTGGACTGTGGCATCTGGGGACCAAGGGCTTTCCAACGACACCCTGAAAGTGCCGCCACTCCCCCCAGGCTCACCCAGGAATCACTACCTCTGTACCACCGGGACTCTATGTGACTATGGATACTATGGAGGATGCCAGCCTGTCTGGAGGGGCGGGAATGGTGGGAGATCTGGGGGTCAGATGAGACCCATATCATGATAATCTGTGGGTATATAAGTGTGTGTGTTTCACAATAAATTATGTTCTTGTTGCACCTGAATACAGGTTCTGTCTGGTTATTTGGGTGGGCTCTGGCTATAATCACTTTTCTCCTCTCTATAGTTACAAGTTCCAAAAACAGGAAAGACCCTCTTTGCAGAGCTACCCACTCAGGGTAGCCTGTGTCCATCACAACTGGTTGGCAGCGGTGGGATGCTTCCGTCTACCTGGAACATCCAAACCACCAACTGAAGCTCTCTTCAGATGGAGCAGCAGTGCTCTGAGCTCAGGAAGAGTACACTCAAAGACCTGTTGGAAGCTCGGGGGCAAGTCGCCAGCAACAAGTCCAAAACAGGGATCATCGCCGAGTTGATGGAAGGTGATCGAGCCAGTGAGCCGGCTAGTGAGCCCGGCCGCAGTCGGAGTAATGACCGGCCCAGTGAGACATCAACCGGGGGGACAGCCATGTCTGATATACAGAGGGAGATCCAGTGCCCATTGGATTTCTATGGGACAACCCCACCAGAAGAGGTTATCACCCAGATAATCACAGATGCCACCCGCCTCCGAATGTTGGAGGTCCAGAAGTCTATGGGGGGAGCCATGCCAATAACTCTTGAGCCTCCTCCCCCAAAAAAGAAGCTACCACATTAGGCATTCCACGCCTTTAAAGAAGAAGATGAGGAGGTAGACAGATACCTTTAAGGGTTTGAGACACAGTGCAAACTGCAGAGCATTGCCAGTGCCGACCAAGTCACCCTCCTGATCGAAAAGTTATCAGGGCGAGCCCTAGAGGCCTTCCACACTGTTCCCTCGGATGACAGAAAGAACTATGACCAGGTGAAGGAGCGCATCCTAGCCAGGTATGCTATCATGCCAGAGGCTCACCAGCTGAAGTTTCGAGGACTCAGGAGACAAGAGGGGCAGCCTTTCACAGAGTGGACCCATCGGTTCACCTGCTCCTTGGACTATTGGTTCACAGGCTGCCAACTAACCACCCTAGCCGAAGCCACCCAGCTGCTCAAGCACTTCTACGATCACTCCCTGCCGGAGGTACGAGAGTGGGTCAGGGATTGGAAGCCAGAGACAGCTGACCAAGCCGCCATCCTGGCCGACCAGTTCTTGGATGCTCGGCGTCAGGCATGACCTGAGCCTCACCCAGTGAGCCACTCCACTACAGCCTCCATTTGGCCACTGGTGGCTCCTCGGTACCCCCAGACCCCACAGACACCCTCTCGCCCCTCCATGCCCAGCTCACCTCGGAGATGCTACAGGTGCAAACAGATGGGTCACATCCAAGCCCACCATCTGGCAGGGAAAAAAGCAAGGAATCCACCCTGGGCTCAATGGACGAGAGCCCCTGCTAAAGGCTACAGGGCTGCTGCTTACTGTTTACACTCAGAGGGCTCAGCTGACTATGCCGATTGGGCAGAAGAAGAGGTTGGGGTCCTACATGAGGTAGATCCCGTACAAGCCGCGACCAAAGACAACTGCCTGCTTCACCGCCAGGTCATCTGGATCAACGGGCTGCTATTACCCTTGTCCAGTAACACATGATCATCAGTTTGGACCGGACACGGAAGTCCCTTACAGTATGTGTGGCTGGGGGTAAGGTGCTCCAGATCCCTACAGCACAGGTTCACCGGCTCCCATGCTGTGGAAGTGGGGGTCCTGAACCATTTACCGACTGAGGTCTTGCTGGTCAACAACTTGGGGCACCTCGCTTCCTCCTTTGTATGGGAAAGCTCCACGGATGCTTGCCCAGTAACCCCCCATCAGCAAGCCAGACAACAGGCCACTGCACAGGATCTGGGGACCCAGGTAAGCCACTATGCCCTAACTCCCACCCCAACTCCTACCCCGACCACTGACAAGATCTCCTGGGTGTCCCCCACCAACTTTGCCCAGGAGACCTTGAGAGACCCGACCTAAGCTACATACCGTGCCCCGGCAGGGACTGACCCAGGGGGCCTAGGAGGAGACCATTTTGAATGGGAGAGAGGGCTCTTATACAGGGTTACCAAGAGGGGGGCGGCAGGCAGATGCCCAAGCACCAGCTGGTGGTAAGGCAGAAGTATCTGTACAACCTGCTGCGTATAGGGCACATCATTCCCCTGGCAGGACATCTAGGCATCACTAGGATGTGTCACTGACTGATTCACACCTTTTTTTGGCCAGGGGTTACAGGGGATGTTAGGCAGTACTGCCGGACCTGTGACTTTTGCCAGAGAGTGGGCAAGACAGGGGACCACTCCAAGCCTCCCTGCACCCCCTCCCCATCATTGATGGACATTTCAGCAGAGTAGCTGTAGACATTATTGGTCCCTTGCCCCATCCTAGCCCCTCCGTGAAAAAGTATATACTGACAGTGGTAGATTTTGCCACCCGATACCCAGAGGAAATCCCCCTGTCCAATATCCAGGCTGAGACAGTGGCCGATGCTCTGCTCCGTATATTTTCCAGGGTGGGGTTCCCCCAGGAATTGATCTCAGACCAAGGAACCCAGTTCACTGCTGAGCTCACCCAGCAGCTATAGAGGCTTTGCGGGATAAAACCCCTGCCAAGCTCTCCATACCATTCTCAGACTAATGAGTTGTGTGAAAGGTTCAACAAGACCCTGAAGCAGCTGCTTAGGACATTCTCAGCCTCTCACAAAGAATGGGAGAGATACCTGCCACACCTCCTGTTTGCATCCCGAGAGGTGCCCCAGGAATCCAATGGGTTCTCCCCCTTTGAATTAGTGTATGGCAGCAGGGTGAGGGGGCCCCTAGATCTACTAAGAGCCCATCTGGGAAGTATCAGTTGGGGATGAAGGACACTCCATTGTAGGGTACATCCTGGCCAATAGGGTGTGAGAGAACTTTCAGGTCACTGATGGTAGGCAGAAGCAGTGGTACGACTGGAATGCTTGTAACCAGACCTTAGACATATGGCAGAAGGTCCTGGCTCTGAAGCCTGTCAAGACAGACAAGCTACAGGCTTCCTGGCAGGGACCCTATCAAGTGGTAGAGCAGCTGTGTGACACAACCTATCTGGTAGCCAAATGCTTGGATGACTGGGTCCATCTGACCTTTCATGTAAACATGCTGAAGGCATACCAGAAGAGGCCAGAGGACCTGGCCACTATATGTGCTCCATCCATGGAGGACTCATGAAGTCTCCCCATGCCAGCGCTACCCGGGTGGAATAGGGCGCCCACAGATGTAGGTGACATACAGCTAGATGAGAAGCTAGGGGCTAGGCAGAGAGAGCAAGTCAGGCAGGTGCTAGAGAGCCGATGAGACATGTTCTCTACTGACCCTGGGTACACCACAATAGGCCAGACCACAAGAAATTCCGCTGTAGTAGGTGGATGGTCTTGTGTAAACCTGAATGACCTGCCATTGGAGCAACAGGAACAACACTTAATATTTTTAGTTGAAAAGGAGGAGGCACATATAATCTGTCCTTACTTCTTTATCTTGACAATGGAATTCTGCATGTGGAACTACTTGATCTTCAGGCCGTTGTTGAATTTGAGACCACAGAGAGTAGTGGGTTGCAAAGAAAATAATGTGTTGGAAGAATTGACTCGGGAGCCTCAGAGATATCAGTTGGTTAAGTATGAATACTAGACGAGTCATCTGCTTTCCATTACGGGATCCATGATAGTAAGTAATATGAAACTGGAATCTAGAAAAGAACAATGACCAACAAGCTTGTCGGGCCGTAGGCATTGCACTGAATGAAAGTATTCCAATTTTTGTGGTCTGCATATATGGTGAAAGCTTTTCTGCCCCTTCCAGAAGGTGTCTCCACTCTTCCAGTGCAGATTTGATTGCCAACATCTCACTATCCCCTACCTCATAGTTAACTTCAGCTGAAGTTAGACATCTAAAGAAGTAGACAATAGAATGTAAATAATTCTGAGGTGGTTTTTGTTGAGATAACACAACTCCCATGGCATATTCCGGGGCGTCAACCTCTACAATATAAGGCAGTGAAGGATTCGGATGAGCCTGAATGGGGGCTTGAGTAAGCAGATGCTTGAGCTTGTTAAAAGCTGTTTAAGCTTTCAATGGCTAAACAAATGGTTCATTGGAACATGTAAGGGTTGTGAGAGGAATAATCTGTTGAGTAAAGTTCCTGATACATTTCTGATGGAAATTGGCAAAGCCAATAAAATTCTGAACCTCTTTTTTGTCACGTAAGCATGGCCACTCCTTAATCACTAAGATTTTTTTGGGATCCATTTATATACCAGTAGGCATGGCCACCATCAGGGGGTGACTACAGTCAGGGACCCGGCCGGGGGGGCGCAGGGCCCAATGCTTACATACCAAGTTATTTACAAAATGTTTTTTTTCTTTTTTAAAGCCGGCCCGGACGTCACTCCCACCCAAGCCCCGCCCACTCACAGCCCAAGACTCTGGCTGGCTGACTCTGGCTTGAATTTCAGGACTGTAGGAGCAGGCCAGGAGGTATAAAGAGCAATACAAATTTGCGCGCACGCTACAAGGACTCCACTCCAGACTAACAGTGGTGGGTGGGGCTATCAGCCGGTGCAGGCCAGGGACAAAAGATGACTGCTTGACGGCTTCACAGTTTTCAAGGTATTGTGCACTAGAGCGGTGGGGTGTCTTGCGATATGACCAGGGCTGCCTGTTACATATTAGCTGACTCCTATTCCTTGTCGCATTGACTAGCTAGAGTGCTCACTGCTGGGAGGGGTGGGTTATTAGGTGTGGGGGGCTTCAGAGGCTGGCAGGGCCAGACAGGTGCACAGGGAGCAGAGGGAGAGATGCAGGACACTGGAGTTCTGTACCGAGGGGCTTGATGCCTGGGGTGGCTGACAGGTGCCAGGGCACTGCAGGAGGAGGGTTATCTTGTTTTCCTTGTGTTTGTTTCATAAATGGGGTTGCAGCTGTACAAACTGTGGCAGTCAAAATTTTATATAAAATATTACCCTTGTATGCTTTTAGTGTATTATGTAAAGAAAATATTTTCTTTAGCTATATACAGTATGTGTGTGTGTATGAGTATGTATGTATG